>NC_142651.1:41752040-41904336 GCF_055504915.1 Nelumbo nucifera | reverse complement strand
CAAGGCTCAATCACCTCAGCCATTTTCCCCCACTAACCATGGTCGTGGTGGTCCTAATGGTTGGACAAATGGAAGTCGTGGTTGCAGTCGCTCTTCCTTTGTCTATCAAGTGTGCAACATTCCTGGACATGGTGCTCTCAAGTGTGGGCGACAATATGATCTCAATTTTAATAATCTACAAACAGAAGAATCCAAACCAATAACTTTTCATGGAAGGGTTTCCTCCAATTTTGATCCCACATGATATCCAGACTCTGGTGCCACACATCATATGATACCCGACATTGACAATCTACAAAATTGTTTTGATTATGGTGGTTCTATCAGGTTAAAGTCAACAATGGGGCAGGTTTGTTGATTTCTCATATTGGTACCTCTTCACTTATTTATAATTTCTATACTTTCCAGTTAAATGATTTAATGCATGTGCCTAACATCTCGAAGAACTTATTATCTATTAGCAAATTTACTCACAATAATGATCTATATTTTGAATTTCATCGCAACTATTTTGTCTTGAAGGATTATACAGGGAGGCAAATTCTGCGATGACCAAGTAGAGATAGACTTTATTGTTTCTCGGGTAGTCTCAGCATCAAGGATAATTCTCCAACTTCTTTCATAGGTGAACGTACATCCATTCATGGTTGACATCAACGAGTGTGACATTCAACTCTTTGCATTGTTCAGAAAGTCGTCTCTTAGTTCGGCCTCCAGTCTTATGCCATGATGTTCCGTTTGTTTGTAAGTCTTCTCAGTTAGGGAAGAGTCGTAGGTTGCATCTTTCTTCTTCTCCTAGTTCATCCAGCCTTAGATTTAATTTACTCAGATGTATGGAGACCTGCTCTTGTGGAGTCCAATAATGGTTATAGATACTATGTAATTTTCTTTGATGATTATAGTAAATTTACTTGGTTATTCTTGATGCGAAACAAGTTTAATGTATTTGATATTTTTATTAAATTTAAGAGGCATGTAGACATGTTCCATAGTTTTTGGCTAAATAAGGTATCACGCATCGTTTGATTCTGCGTCTGATTTGATGTTGTCTTGCTTGTTTGAGAGAAGTAAAATAGGATATAAAATGATGTAATTCCCACGTGCAAATGGGAGGAAGGTTATTCGTTTTGGGGGAGCAAGTTATATAAGAGAGGGATGGAGATGGGAGGAAGGTGGTGCAAGTTTTGAATGGATACAAAATTTGCACAGTAAATGAGTGCAAATGAAACAAAAGTGCAAATTTTGCATTAAAGGATTGCAAATCTTAACAAATAAATGGATGCAAAATTGAATCAAATGCAGAATTTGAATCCAATTCAGATTTGCACCACAAACAAAAAAGAGCCTAGAGATCCAATTTCTCAGGACCAACAGCCATTCACATGGTTTTCGGTATGGCTAACTGTTGTCAATGTTGACTTGGTACATGCACGAGGTGCAGGCCTATTGCTTAGAGAGTCTCAACATTCAACAATGGTGGTTGCAGAGGTCAAGAGTTTGATCCATTTTCAGCTTTTTGATTGTTTTTGATTTCTGAAATGATTGAGATTTGTACCAACAATATATGTATATTTGGCCTATTACGCATGGATATCCCCAGTCTAATACTTTTTTTTTTTTCTTATTTCACCAGAAGAGACAAAAAAAGGTTTAGAAATGGAGTGGAAGGAAGATGAGCGATATTTTATGATGAACAATCTTAAATTGAAGTTGGACGAATAAGTCAAGATCTACGCTTTCCGGCCCAAGAATTGGTTCAAGTTGGGTTCAGCTGACTCTGGCCAAGACAAGCCCATTTTAGCATATTGATTAATGCATATGTATATCTCTGTTTGTATATATGTATAAATATATGGTTGTAAATATGCAATTATGCATGCAATGTTTAAAAAATTGACCCGAAATTAAAACCTTTATCAGTTTTTGGGTCAGTGGTTCAACTATCTGATCCAAATGAATGATTCATTGCAATTCAAAAAAAAATAAAAATAATAAAAATGACAAAAAACCGTTGTTCAGGTCAAAAGGATCAATGGTCCGACCAGCTAGTTGCTGACTAAGTCAACGGTTTTTCACAAAAGAACTGAAACAAAACTGGTTGCTTAAACGGTGGGTCAACGACGATTCAAAAACCATGCATGCATGTATTTCAACTTGGGATGAGATTAAGCCGTTTTAGAACATTGCCCGATGACCCCAGCCTAAGTTTTAGTGGGCTTTTGCCAGACCTGGGTCAAATTTTAGGCCCAAAATTGATTTCTAGAGAGTAAAGGCCAGATCTGGGTCAGATTTTTGGCCCAAAATTGATTTCTAGTTGGAGGTCCAGAATAATCATGTCCATCTTGACAAAGCTAAAGCTGCCCAATCAACTTATTTAATCACAAGCCCAAAACGTCAAGCTAAACTTACTTATTTAGGCCTGCTTGCTTAGATATCTGTGTTTGGTTTGATAGAAAATAAGAGAGAAACCGTTTTCTATTTCTCTCTTACTTCACTCTCTATGAAACCAAACTCAGCTTAACTAAGGGAAAACATTTCCTAATTGGGCCAATGAGGCTCCCAACATGACCTCCTATCCTGCCATGTGGTGATGTGGAGAAACAAGAGGGGGACTTTCTCTTGGCCTCCTTCCATGTCAGCCTTATAACCAACGTTTGATTAGATCCTTTTTTCCTGAGTGATTCTAACTTGGTTTAGCCACGTGGTAAGTCTTATTGGGCTGAAACTTGCCTAAAATGAGCTGGTTCTGGAATGGCCTAGGCAAATCCAATTCCATATCTGAATTGGTAAACCTTCACCGTTATCAAATCCATGTTCGCCTCTGAGTTGGGTTCAAAAACCTTTTCATATAGATCCCATTTGTATATTAGGACCTGAGCTAGTCAGACCCTAAAGAAAAATGCATACAATAGAAGATCCAGATCCAGCTTTTTTATGTTTTTTTGATATACATTGTTGAGTTCAGATCTGGTGTATTTTGCGTTATTGTCATCCAAACCCATTAAATACAAGGATGAAGAGAGGCAGATCATAGATTTACCTGCTCCCCATTTTACCATATGGAAGATTCCTGCAAAACTTGCACTTAGCTAAGTGAGTCAACTAGAAAATCTGTGTGTCTCATACAATTGTTTTGATGTCGATCATTTGATCTTCTTTGTGAGACTCGGTTTGTGCAAAATTTACACTTATCCAGGTGAGTCAACTAGAAAATCGATTATAATATGTCCAGTATGACAAGCTCACCCAAGTGCAATTACTTCTGTTAAGATAATCATCAACATGAAACAAATAATAATAGTGGTGCAACTCGGGTACCAGATTTGAAAATTTTACAAATTACAATGCATTGGACCTGATTTTTGGGCTGGGCCCATTAAAATTTTAACAATTTCACAACCTATGAGCCCACCCAAGTTGCAACCCACAAATAATAATAATAGATGCATAATTGGTGTGCTAAACAAGGGAATAAGAAAACTAAATGAAAAAGAGAAACAAAAGATGAAACACTTGAAGTTGTGAAAATGAGTTTGTTGGTTAGAAAATCAACATATTAGCAAATCTACATCATGTTTCCCATATTCTTAGAGCTTCAAAAGAAAAGACTAAAGAATGGGGAAGTAAATAAAAATAATATCCAAGCACAGTCTCAGCTAAGCATATGCACTTGCTATTCAAGGATGGGTTACGGTAAGTTCATTGAGTAACAAATCCTTCAGGCTTTTGAGATCAAATCAGCCCCCACAAGATTGTCCCCCATAACGTCCCACAGCATATCCCCGTTATTTATTGAGAACATCTTCCGATGATAATATCAGAAATGATGATGTCATCATCGGGAAATGTTCACAAAACATGGCAGGGATGTGCTGTGGGACATTGTGGGGGGCTGATTTGAACTCCAACGCTTTTGTTGGAGAAACTATGAGAAATGAAAATTCCCTATTTGATTTACCAATACTAAATGTTTGTATGAAGCAATTTAGATGTTTTATCGTAAATGCATGAGCAAATTCTTCTTCCGTTTAAGATCATACTTTTGCTTTTTTTATTATTTTGGTTATTTTCAAATTAAATTTTTACACAGATAAACATTTTCACTAGTTTGATTGAATACTATTTAATTATACTAAACTAATACTGCAATACTTTGATCAAGCACTATTTGTCAAATTAACATATTGAATATCCTAGGAAAAAAATGAGAAGTTTATGCCTTAAATAAAACTATATCATGAACTAAAATTTTGTTGAAATCCCTAAATAAAAAGATTGAGCTTCTGTCTTAAGGATTCATGTTACCTTCCACCAAATAGATATTTGTTAATGCATGCAATCCTTGATTAATTAGTATTTTTAATTGATTATTGGTGTCTTTTCAGCAATTATATATTTTAGTAACAAGTTAAGGAGTTTTAGACTTTTATCATTTAAAGAGATTAAAATCTATAATTTACACAAATGAAATCTTTTCTTTGATTAATTAGTGTGGAGTTGGTATCTACTGTTTGAAAATAGTAGATCTCATTACTTTGAATTTTCCTACTTTTTTTTTTGTTTAATCATTATTTTTTATAGTACAATTAGGTCCTGTGTGTGCTAGGTAGGGGTGTCAATTGGACTGTATTTGGTCCAATCTGATCCAGTCCAATGTGAGTCCATTATAAATGGATCAGGTCCAATCTACTCCAATGAATATTTTGGACCATTTTGGACCGGTCCAATTCAATGTCTGGACCATCCAATCTTTTCAAATTCGTTTTGATTTAGATGAGTTTCAACCCAAACCTAGTCCATTGACACCTATATTCTTATCTTATATCAATGAATCAGATATTGACTTACTCCAACCCAATCCAATATAAATTTATTACGGACGGACAAGATCCAATCAAATCTAATAAATATTATGAATCAGATTGGTCCAATCTAATATGCCTTGTTGGTCCATCCAATCCATCCAAATTGATTTTGGACTGGATGGGGTCCAATACAAAATCGGTCCATTGACACCCTTAGCTAAGTGGTACAAACTCATTATGAAAATTTTTGCTCTTTCTTTTGGAGGTGACATGAATATTGTTTTCGATTTAAGTGACCATTGTTATATTATTTCAAGGAAATTAATGTGGGTGTAATTAAGTTAAAGTTAGCTAAGTAGATGGCACTCTAGTAGATTAGAATTGTACAAATTTTAGGAAATGAAATGCTTGTTTCACTTGGATATGTAGTACAATTCAAAATCCTCATTAGGGTTTGTTTATTTTTGCATTGATTTTTTCATATTCTAGAGCAAGAGATGATGTATGGTAAATGCTAAAAGAAACATTGAAACCAGAATGTGAAAAGGATTCCAAATTCAAAAACTCCTATTCATCATTTTTAGTAACTTTTAACCTATTTAGTTGCATAATAATGCAGGGCATTGGAATGATTATTTTACCCCTAAAATTTATTGAGTATTAATATTACCCTTTAGTCTATCAAAATGTCTAAGTCTTAATTTATGTGTCAACTGTCAAGAATTGTTATTAGATCTGATAGTCCAAAATCATGGGCAAGCAAAACATCGGGCATTTAGCAACAAAAAGAAAATGTTGAACCATCAATCAATAAGGTCAGTTAAGAAAATTTTTGATAATAGTCATAGTTTGATTTTTTGGATTATTTGCTTGATCTAATTTCTTTAGTTAATATTTACAATTCATTTTATATATATTTGGAAATTTCTCCATCTTAGAGTCTGGTTCCACTTTGGCTCTAGTTTTTTTAGTAGTACTCTCAATAACCCAGGTTAAAGAAAACAAAAATATGAACGTTAAACTTTCTTTGCCATAAAAAAAAATGAATTTTCTTGTAACATTTTCAGTGAACTTTTCTGTAATTTTATATAGATGTCATTTACATGGAAACCCCTATAGTTTCACGTATATACTAAAACCTATCCTATAGCTTGAGTATTACTAAGACACCCCTATAGTTTGTAACCACTTATCACTGTTTTTCTTAAAAGGAATAGGAAATGGCATTCTTGACCCCAATGCCTGTTCAACCAAATTACTCAAAATAAAATAAAAATCAAAATGTTGATTTTGCCTCTGGGTTTTGTTTCTAAAAGGTTGATGTAAGAGCTGGGTTTTTTTTGAAAAAAAAGAAAAAAAAAAACTGGGCCCATGCCCTTTTCACATTTTTTACTTGCTTTAAGAAAATGGTTGCTAACAATAGGGGGTGTTTTAGTAATATATAAATTATAGGGTAAGTTTTAGTAAATATGTAAAACTATAGGTAGTAGGAGGGTTGGTGTAAATGACCCTTTTTTCCAGGGCAATTTCTTAAACTACCCTTACTATTTAGCTAATTGACAAATTCTACCCTTACTGTTTATAAATTGTCTTAGAGCACCCCTACTGTTTTTGACAATTGTCACCATCGTTAAATCATAATGATTATCATATGAACTCCCACCATCTCTTCTACGGCTACCGATTTTGCCTTAGTCGAGATTTGCTGAAAAACTGATTTTTCAACCAAGATGAAATGACGATGACAACACCACCACCACCTTCTCTACCTCCATGACGGTGCTATGCCAAACTCAACTCAGTAGCAACCATGTCCTTTGGAGAGAGCAAATAGAGGTCATCTTGACTAAATGAGATTCAGAATCTTCAACCATAGATCACCCTGCAATCACCAGAAATAGATCTTTTAAATTGTGAAATGTATAAAGAAAGGGGTGATATTGGGTTTTAAAAAAAATTATAGGTCATGTGGTGTCACATGTGCATGGAATGTGACGGAACATTAATGGACACTAACAATAGGAGTAGAGCTAATCAATTGTAAAAAAACTTAAGGGTACTTTAAGACAATATGTAAACAGTAAGGGTAGAGTTAATCAATTAGCTAAACTATAAGGGTAGTTTAAGAAATTTGCTATACCTCATCCTTTGAAAGTGATTTAAGAATTTTCTCTTGAATTAACATTATTTCAAGAAAAGAAAATGATTAGGTTTGATTTAGCTTAGTAGTCGGCTCAAGAATTAATGTCTTTGACTTGTTTAAACAAATTAAAATCCGCTTTTGTGGCTATATATATATATATATACATCTTTTTTGAAAAATAAAAAAAAACGCTTGCAGGCTAATCCATTCAACATCAACTTTTAGTTACATCTGAGTGATAAACATCCAACAGAAAATCTGGCACAAAAAACTAAGCTTTAGAGGATTTGGGTTAACCTCGAATAGAGAATCAACTAGTACTTTAGCATCACCTTCAAATGAGATTGAGTGTAAATCCAACTGCATGGCAAGATTAATGCCTTCAAGAAGGGCCAAAGCTTCAGTAGCTAAAGCCGAATGAGCAACAATTTGAATAGACCAAGCAACCACTAAGGTTCCCCTATGTATCTCTGATTTCAAACCCATCTAACTTTTCCTCTCAATTTCTCAAACCCGTTAAACCAGTCCTAACCCGTCCCACCCATTAAATCCCTTGACCAAAGGTTTTCTACTAAAAAAAGTTTCTTAATGCTTATAGTGTGACTTGAACCCAAATTAATTAATGATAACACCAAATCTCTTACCATTATTTTAATCCACTAAACCATCTCACATTTTGTGTTATTTAATGAAATAAAATAGATTTTATTAACTTTTTTGTTCGTCAAAACAATCAATACATATATATGATTAACAATTCCAACTAAAAATTAAAAGAAATACTATTTAAAATTAGCATTTTATAACTAAATGAAATAAACAATCTATCAAATCCAAATTTACTTCAAATGATGATTTTAATCCCAAGAAATTTATACAAATAATATATTAATAATAGAATAATTATTTTAGTACTTAAAATTTATAAATTTGTGCATGATATATAATATCATAGGTTTATATTATGCAACCTAGGTATCAGGTATCGGATACCCTAAAGTCAAAACCCAAACCCGTTCTAAACCCTATAGGGTTTTGATAAATAAGTTATATTAGAGTCAAGACGGATCAAATACCCAAAAATTCCCACGAAATTACCATCCCTAAGTAGCACCATCAAAATTTAGCTTAACCTTCAAGCACATGGTCTTTCCCATTAAATTTGATGTGAAGGAACCGATAGAAGACATAACAAAAAACAGTTGCTTCTTGGACTTGACCTAGACCAAACATGTGCCTATCCTTTCATTTCCTTTTCTATAACAAAAGCTCTAATTAATTTCTAAATTAATGTGTCAACCGTCAAAGAGGGTTATTACTAAAATAGTTTAATCCGCAATTGTAGCTAAGCAAAACACTCAGCGTTTAGCACTAAATAAAAATCTTGAATCATAAACCAATTAGAAGCCAGATTAGTTACAGAATTTGTCATGATAGCCTGTAAAACCACCTGTGACAACTGGGTTTGGCTGGTTTGGACTCATCTATGTATTTATTAATTAAGAAAGCCTGATTAACAAAAACAATGATATATATGTATATTCAAGTATTTAAGAAACTTCCCACTAAATTCTAAGCTGATACTTTTCTCTGAGAGATTAGTTCTTAATTAATTAATTAAACTCTCTCTGATGAACTCCAGATGCTTTGCCTTAGTAGTTTAACTTATAAATGATCGTTCTATGTAGTACGTACACACACAAGTACTTGGAATTAAACCGTGCATCTCTGGGTCCATGTGTTTAGTGTAAGTTGATTAAGATTAATGTATGTTCTGATGAAAGTCAAATTTTCACTAATAAAATAGTGTCTGTCTTTCTACTGTCCAACACCTGGAACAGCAACACCTTAACCGTAAAGTGATGAGAGGATCATTCTTTGAGCAAAGAGGGGTCAAAAAATAGGATCTCATGAAACATTTTTAATATCATATATTCAATATATTAAATAAGAATAAGTCTTATAAATAAGAAATGATTTTATTAATGATGAAAATAAAATTTAAAATTTAAAACTACTTAGAAATAAAATTATTTTTTTTATTTTCACTCATTAAATCTCGTATCTAAAGTATATTTTCTCATTAAATCATTTATTTAAGATATATTTTTCTTATCATTAAATTCTATTAATTAAATCCATAACATTAATTTTAATAGTATAAAAAAACTATTTAAAAAATGAATTTAAAAACAAAACCATTTTCTTCTCTCCCGGTGGTGGGTAAGCAATTCTACCATATGGGATCAAATGGGTTAATAAATAATGTCACAATAAAATAATAAAAAATTAAAATAAGTTGAATATAATACAAATAAAAACAATGAGAATTGGGCATATCTCTAATATTGTATATTCATTATACTAAACAAAAATAAGTATGAAATGTAAGAAGTATTTTGATTAATAATGAAAATGGGATAGCAAATCTAAAATAAACCAAGAAATGAAATGATGTCATAGTCAAATAATAAAATTTCTAAAAATAAAAAATACAAAGAATCACAAAAGTAAAAAAAAAAAATAGAGAAACATTTGGACACATATCTGATGTTATATATTTATAAAAAATAAAATATTAGGTACATATCTAATATCATACATTCATTATATTGAACAAAAATAAGTATTATACATAAGAAATAATTTTATCAATGATGGAAATGTAATAAAAAATTTAATATCGACTATTTTTCTTTTTGGGTGGTGGATTAATGGTTTGGGTCAAATGGATTAATCGATGATATGATATCTAAATAATAAATCTTTAAGAAATAAAAAAGTACAAATAATCAAAAGAGCACATAAAAAATTATATACTAATTATGTCAAACAAAAATTAAGTACCACATGTAGAAATTATTTATATAATGTAGATGAAATATATAATTTAAAACTAATCTGAAAGCAAAGCTATTTTCTTATTTAGATGGTGGGTTAATGGTCCAACTTTTCAAAGAAACTGATGATGTCATAATTGAATAATAAATATTTAAAAAAAAGATAGAACACAAAAAATGAAAAAGTGCAGAATTTTGTCAAAAAAATTTGGACTCATCATATTAAATAAACATAATTGTTAAAATAAAAATTATTTTGTTTATGACAAAAAATGGAATACAAAATTTAATAATAATAATAATAATAATGTGTTATTATAATTTAAAATTTCCCCGTGCACATTTACTACAAGTATTTAAGTTTATTTTTAACCATATTCTTATTTTTTGTTAATTTTCAATATCTTAACTATGATATATCTAAAATTCAAGTAAATAATATGAAGAAAAAATTCTGCTTAATTACTAGTGCACCCAAAATATTTGTATATGAGAAAAAGCTGGAGGTGGAAAGCAGAAGCATCATCACATACCTTACAAGTGGTTTCCACATCAACAATTTGTATAAATTAAAAATATAGACGTGGGTGAGGCTTTGTAGAGAGAGAGAGAGAGAGAGAGAGAGATTACAGGGTTACTGGGTTACTGGAGCTGGGCGAGCCATTGTATATGTAAGATAGTAAAGATATATAGTAAGGATATTTGAGGGAAGGGAGAATGGGTGATGAAACAATCACCTAGCTATTTAGCTAATTGCTTGCTTATCCTTTATGCATCATAAGGGATAAAATATATAGGAGGTTTCTGTTTGATGGTTTTTCACTTTCTGGGACTGATCATTCATTCTGGTTTTATTTTGGCCCATAGAAACTGAGGCCCCATTTGGTTCACAGGAATAGAGGTCTGGAATTGAATGGGCTATTTTGATTCCAACTGTAGTTTTACTTGGATGGAATCAAAATCCCATTCTCGTTCCTGCTGGAATGGCCATTCCCTGCCCCTCCTTTTAAAATGAAATCTAAATCCAGCTGATTTTAATTCACATTCCTATTCCTGTCTGAACCAAATAGACTACGGCAATAGATTATTCTGATTCCGGTTCTGATTTCAACTGCAAATCAAACAGACCCTGCATTTTTGCCTTAAAATTACACGTAAATAGGTAGATATTAGTATATATATATATATACACTAAAACACAGCACACCTCGAGGTGGTCCTAGCTGAATGGACTCATTAATAAAAGATCATTATTTCAGATAACCCAATAAGATAATGGTTTGTACATTTGTACAACACTCAGTTATCTTGAATTCTATCCAATGCTTGTAGAATGAAATTTCAACAATATGCCAGTCGGCTTCTGACAATTGTGTATTTTGGTGGCTTGTCTTAACTCTTTAAGTGTGTTTGCATTCTATACATATACTGGTGACTTAGTGAGGTGACTGTGTGTGAGTAAAGAGTACAGCCCTCTGTGATTGGCTCAGGCTGCCTGAGATGAGACCCACCCACCCCTGTATGGTGGTTAAAGTATATCATGTGTGTTCAGAGACAGCCCGACACCTTTCATTTCTCATTGGGAATCGTTTTACTAAAATTATAACCTGGTTAGGAGACCTATGGCACAAAATGGTGGGTCCCGGATGATGAGAAGCATCTCTATCCCCAAAAAGGTCTAATGCATGAACTGATTCATTCATGAGATATACATATACACAAATACATTCATAGAACTTAGTGCCCTATCAATTATTCTGTGTCATCCTCTACTCATTTTAGATTGGAAATCCTTCTCAGTCTGTTGAAGTGCTGGATATATAGCTAGCCTTTTGGTGGTCCTAAGTTGAAGAAATCTGATATATACTTTTATTACAAATATCACACCTCTTTGTTAATTTTACGGGTTAATAGGGGTTAGTTGGTTTAGTTCTTACCCCTTCAAAGTACAGGAGTTGCCTACTGAGTGATGGCTCGGTTGGCATGTGAATTGATAGCCTTAGCAGACATGCGGATTCGAATCCCACTATTATCACATACGTTGAAAAGCTAGGTTTACTTTGGCCATGAGCCCATCACCCAACTGATCGATTTCGTTAGCACCCAAAAGCAAGGTGATGCTGATGCCATCAATTTATACAAAAATAATGGGATAACAAGTGAAAGGAGGATCCATAACCTTTGTAGAGAATCATATATCCAAATTTGGGTTCTTTGAACATGGTCAGAAACATCAAATGTGCTTGTCAACTTCAAGAAAACAGTGATCAGGGACCCTCAGAGATGATCAAAGCAACATAGAGTATTATTTTCTATTTCTTTCTTTTCTCTTTTCTCTGTTATTCTCCTTTTCTTCCTTCTTCCCCCCTTCCTCCCTCTCTCCCTCCCTTCCCCATGGCTACATGTAATTAAAAACAGTGATAGCTGGAAGCAGATACTCTGAAAAGAGAAGAACAATCACTATATTGACTTGTTTTAGTCCAGCTTTTTTCATGGCACTTATATTCTATATAGGTAACCAAAATTGGTGTGCTACATGTCATATGCTTTTAGCTTGCCACCACCCCCGCCCCAAATTGTTGTTGAACTCTAGCCTCAGGCCTGGCTGGGCTCTATAGTAAGCTTAGTTATTTTTAATAACTAAAGCCTAACTTAGGTCATACTCTACTTACAACCATTTCCTAACTTTTGAAGTGTCACAACATTAACAACATATATATTAAAAAAACATTAACAACATATACAATAATAAGAATAGTGATTTTAGTGGCATTAGATTCCATTGATTTCATGAAATCCTCTTTTTCCAATTAATTAATGATAATTTATAAATTCCATTAACCTGGTAGTTGCCATGTCATGAGGCACCTTTCCTTGGAAAAGATGCAGGTCCAAATCCACGAAAATTTGTGCAGGATCTCCATGAGCATAGGCAAGCAAAAAAACAAATTAAAAGGCATAAACAGGTCGAATTTGGAGTGGATTTAGTTGGATCTCTCCAGATTTGATAAGAACAAAAATAGTGTTTAATTTACAGGTCCAAATGAATCCAAACCATCTTTATTGATTAATTGTATTAAAACAGGTTTTGACATACACATAGGGCTGTCATATTTCACATGATCAGAATTGGTTCTGAAAGAACCAATAAACTAGCTGGCTAATTTTCTTTCGAAAAGAAATTATCAGAGCAATTGACCCATGGTTTAATTCTCTCCCTTTATGACTTAAGAGCCCCCACAATATCAGTGGCAAGTCTAGATTAATTGAACCCATCAACCAGATCTGAACACCTACTGATTATATATGGTCATATAAGGTGAATCCAGCTAGTTCATGCACCAAATTACCTCAGCCTGTTAACTTTAGGTTCATGTTGGCAATACTGATAAATCGGTTCCACATGGGCCAGGGTTGTTCTCCATTAATGATATAATTCTTCATATTAGAGATCAAATGAAAAGAAAATTAAAATGAAGAGAAATCAAAGCTTCTGATTCTTGCTTTCTTCTTTACAGCATACACTATAGATACATATATAGACACCTAGAAGGTGCAGTGGAAGACCAACCTTATCATTTCACCTACTTAATTTTAATAAACCAGAATATACAAATTCTAAAATGAACTTGGACAGGTTGACCAAGGCACCAGCTGGGGGACGGGGTGTCTACCATCAATATTAATTATGTGGGGTTGGGGTGGAAGGAAGTAGTAGCCATGAGAGCCCTATCAGCTGGTATGTACTATGTACTAGTAAACAATCCAACAAAACCTGAGCAAATTGTTTATGAGCCTGCCGCAGATAATGATAAGGAGAACCAACAAATTAAAGGCCTAGAGCGTCATCACCACGCAGGCTATTCGTGCTGTCTGGGGCCCAAACTCTCAGTGAGGACACGAATCAAATGGTTGGGCGGGACAAGAAAGAAATTTAAAATAACAAGGAAAAGGAAAACGAGGCATCGCACCTGCTTTTCTGAGCAACGTCCATAGGTTGTGAAAGGTGATGGGACGGCTTCCGCCTGATTGTTTGATCCATGCATGCACATAGAATTTGTTCCTTCTTCCTTGATTGATTGATTGAATCCTGCCTCTCTCTCTCTCGTATTTGAGTGAGACAAACACGTCCAGTTTCATTACGTTAGGGGAATGGAAATGCCACGTAAATTTCTTAGCTTTTGACAACTTCAACTGTATGGTTACAGGTGGCTTTATATTCTTAAAACGGGCGGACCCAACCATTTTTTCTTGGCGATTCCTGATTCGGGGTGGCCACCTTGAATTTTACTAATAATTAAAAAGCTTATTGGGAACAAAGTTTATTTATATGTGTCTCTATGTATTGATAAAATTTGTTTTTCCAAAGGCTCCATTTCGAAGGAGTACAAATACGAATATGTACACTGTAAATCTATACAAAATACAAGGTTTTATACTCTACAAATTTGTATTTATACAACTTCCAAACTGAGCCAGAAAGACAAATGAATTTCTCATAAAAGTTCTGTCAAACTTATAGTGGGTCTTTCATTTCTTTGCTTTTTTTTTCTTCAGTTTTTAGTTAGATTTGGATTAATAAAATTTTTCGAGTTGGAATCACTATTGAAGTGTATTCCTATAAGTTGACTATATGATTGTTTTCCTTTTAAAGCAACTAATTTGGGTAGGGTTATAGAATTCAGATTTCCTATCAATTCTTTACTCGTCGTGAATTGTAGCCACACATCTTTCAATTTATAATAGAAATGTGTGGGTATAATTTACTGTAGGCAGAAAGTGGATAGGAAAAATGAATAGAAAATCTGTTTGAGGGTTGTGTTTGATAATAGTTGAAGTTTCTAACTTATAAATAGATAGATATGCTTAGGCTCTTCTCTTTTTCCCATATGTAGCAGGAGTCCTAATCCTAACAAGGTCGATACGTACATACCATGGATAATAAACTTATACTGAACGGCACAAAATAGGATGGATTTAGGATTCCATCCTCCAAAGAATTCGGATTTCCTTTTGACAAAATTGTAGCCAATGTGTGGCCGCTTCCTATAAAATAAGCATACAATTACGAAAATGTTCCCCATGTGTGGTTACAAGGGATGTGAGGTGGATTTAAGGTTCACTTTTATAATAGGAAATCCATTCACCTCAAATACATGAAAAAAAAAAAAAGTCTTTTGGAAGAACTACTCTACTCCTATAATGAGTAAATAGTGGTCAAAGATTCAAATTTCACTATATAAGTACAAAGCCTAACATTCACTTGAATTTTGAGACAGTGTTTTGACTTCAAAATTGGGGGATCACGTACCTTACCTATAGTTCTTATTATTGGGTCATTTGATTTGATATATTATGCGTTCCTGTGATTCTTTTCTGTTCTTACCTTACACTTGTCAAAACTCAGGGGGGTCTGTAGGGAGATCATACCGGCCGTTGCAATTATGATAAGGGTTATACTCTAGGCCTGGGTCCGGCTCGATCTGGGGTTTTGAGCCTAAAATATAAGCCCAAGCCCAGGCTTATACGTGCCCAGGCCAGGTTGGGCCTGATTCTGGGCCTATATCTTTCATATGTAAAACATTAAGTATAATTAATATTTTATATTAAATGATATATAACATGCATAAAAGTTTATTTTATACATTATATAATATATAATATAAAATAATGTTTACATATATATATACATTATACATAAAATGTGTATATTGAAATATTAGGCCCAAGCCCAGCCTTAAAATTTACAGGCCTGGTATGGGCCCAGGCCGGGCCTGAATACAAAACCAGGCCCAAGCCCAGAATTTCCAGGCTAAGCTGAAATGATCACCCCTAGTTTGTCTTGACCATTGGACCACATGCCCATTATCTTCATAGAGTAATCCCAAGCATAATTGGATTTATGCATCCATTAGGATATCTCCTTTGACGTTCCAAATTGATTTGATGGTGAATTTGCCTTTTCTGGAGACTGCACTGGTTTGTCTTCCTTCTCCTCCTGCAACTTACATGATACTCTTGTAGAGTTCAAATATAGTGGTATTTGGAATGGCATCACTAATTAATGTTTGATTCTAATGGGTATACTACCCTGCCACATCTTTGACTTTTAAAGGAGTTCTTTTTCTTGCATTGTTTTAATTAGAGGGGTTGATGATAGTGTGATTCTTTGTGAGCATTCAACAATTCTAAAAGTATCTACATCTATATCTATACTATTATTAAAGTGTGTATGAGAGTGTAGAACTTTTGTTTGATTAAAATATCCAAATTTTTGAATTTGTTCCTTCTTTAATTGTAATGATAGAAATGTACTTTGAGCAACCACTTTTCTCCTCAATTAAATCATTCTTATTAAATCATATTTAAGGTATTAACTCCCATTAACATTGTTGCATCCTATTCTTAACTAGAATATCCCATATTTATGAATTTATTCCCTTTTCTAATTGTGAGAGTACAAAATATAATTTGAACTAATACATTTATCCTCATTTGATTTCCTCTCATTAAGTATTATATTTAGGGTATTAATTCCCATTTTGTCATTGAATCTTATATTTAAACTATTCTTTTCATCAATAAATTCTATCAATTATATCTGTACCCAATGCTTTTAACAATATATAATACATGCTTTTTAAAATTGACCCAAAAATGAACTATTCTTCCATCATGATGGTGAATAAGAAATTCAACCATCCAAGTCAAATGGCCGGTCGAACTGCAAAATAAGTAGATCAAAGGACCCAGGGTGCTTTACCCGGTGTAGGCACTCCGATGCTTAAGTTAGCAAAGAATTTGTAATTGCGAGCTATTTGCTTAAAACTGAGAGTCAGAGAGCTAAATCGCGCATACCTTATGAGGCTGGGGGTGATGCCCTTATATAGGCAAGCTATCATAGGCCTCACAAAACATATCCAAGATCTTTAGCCCATGTAACCTAGAGTCCATTTCTCACGCAGAGGTGGACTTCGTGTGAGCTGATAAGGCTTATCGAGTCCATCCGAAACAATTGGCTAGCTTCTAGAAGAGGGCTATCTGATAGCTCAGCAGGTCAGGACACCATGAGCTATTCAAACCTCGGCCTTGGCCGCGGTGCCCGAGCTGACTTGGCCTGCTGAGGTTTTGGAAAGTGCTTAGTTGTCATCCATTCATCAGGTTGCTCCACGTGTCCACGTGCTAACAAGTCGGGTCAAATTACCCCTCATCAATAATTAACCAACAACAACAACTAAAAAAGGTAAAAATACAAAAAGAATTGTAGAAAACATTTGGACACATCTCTAATATATTGTATAGTCATCATATTAAACAAAAATAAGCGTGACAAATAAAAATAATTTTTGTGCACATAAAAATGTTAAAAATGTAGAAAATTTATCATGTGATTTACTGTCATCACCATCATCATAAAAAATTTCCATGTACAAAATATATGGACACTTACTAGTAATAAATAGGATCTCATGGTTGTATTGTCTACTGTGTACATAGAAGGTAGAATTTATACAATAGTTTCTTTGGGATGCATAGTAAAGCTTTAACAGAAAGGAAGCTCTATGCCAAGAGCTCGTGACAGAAAACCCCAAAACCCTAATATTATTAAATTAATAATAAGATGATAATAATAATAATAATATAATATTAATAAATAGTTTATGAAATAATAACAAAACATTAATAACTGAATAATAAAATATCATGAGCACAATAATAAGATAATAACAATAACAATAAAATAAGAATATATCAATAATTAAAATATTAATAAAGTATTAATTAAATAACAGTATTATGATAAAATATTAATGGATATCATTTTCCCAATGACCAACTTTCCCCCTCTTTTTTCACAGGAAAATGAATGGGGCCTTATTGTCAAGAGCATTTCGCAACCCACTTAATAGGTAAAAGATTATTAGAAGAAAAAAGCAATGTTTTTGAACTGTCGTTGACCAAGACGGTTAGACCGTTCGGATTGGAAATCGTTCAGGCGATCGGTTCCGCTTTACCCCAAACCTGGCATTTGGTCAAAAACCGTTGAATTAGTCAACGAACCGTTGACCCAGACGGTTTGACTGATAAATTGTTCAACCTGGAGAGTGGTTTGTTGCTCAAATCTCAAATCTAAGAAATCTCTAAGATTGAGAAATCAGAAATCTCATATTTGAGACAGAGAAATCACATATTTGAGAAATCTCACGCGAGAAGGTGAGAGAGAGAGTGTGAGATCTAAGACTGAGAATGCCATTGTAGTTCGCCATCACCGTCGTCGTCGTCGTTGCAAGCTTGCAAGTCCTCGTCCTCCTCCTCTTCTTCTTCTTCTTCTTCTTCTTCTTCTAAACTCTTTCAGTTTAGTTGACAGTTTCCTATTTTTTTTTTCAAGTTCCAACCCTTATTTTCTCTTATATAGTACGCATCTTACCCTAATATTCCAATCTAATGGGTAAGATGCTCAAACCGTTCGAACCATTTGACCTAGACGGTCGAACCGCTGACCTAGAAACCGGTAGCTAGAACGGTTCCATTTCCGGGTCAATTTTTAAAACCTTGGAAAAACGTCCTATTCATATAATTGAGTTTCAATTGTAAACGTGTGCATAGATAAGGAAATATGCTTAAGATGGATTTGCAAACTAGATAGAACTGATATCAAAATTTGCCAAAGTCTCTCTAAAACCTATTGAATTTTTTTGTATTTTTCTCATGACTTTTAGTTCATAAATGTACAGTACCAAACTTTTTGGGATTGCTTAAGTTAAAAATAAGTGTTTATTCAAATAAGCACTTATTTGCATTTGGCACCCAACTTATTCAAGTGATTATTTTTTAAAATAAGCACTTATTTTATATTAGACGTTTAGTAGCTTTTTTCTCTAATAAGCACTTGTGACTATTTTGCCTTTATTTTCTTTTTAATTTTCAAAACATACCCTTTGAAAGCACTTTCATGAAAGTACTTTTATGAAAGCATTTTTATAAAATATAAAAGTACTTTTATAAAAGTGCTTTCATAAAAGTACTTTTACAAGTGTTTTCAAAAAAGTACTTTCATAAAAGTGTTTTCAAAAAAGTACTTTCATAAAAGTGTTTTCAAAAAAGTACTTTCACAAAAGTTCTTTCCTAAAAGTACTTTCATAAAATTACTTTCGTAAAAATGCTTTCATAAAAGTGCTTTCGAAAAAGTATTTTCATAAAAGTGCTTTCGTAAAAGTACTTTTATAGAAATGTTTCAGTAAAGTACTTTCACAAAAGTTCTTTCATAAAAGTACTTTTGTAAAAGTGCTTTCATAAAAGTGCTTTCGTAAAAGTACTTTTGTAAGAGTATTTTTATAAAAGTGCTTTCATAAAAATATTTTCGTAAAACTCTATTATAAAAGTACTTTTATAATAGTGCTTTCATAGAAGTGTTTCATAAAAGTACTTTTATAAAATTCAATTAGGGATAATTTTATAAGTGGTTTTTACTGTATTGGCTGGTTCGTTCCAGCTTCAACGAGGAATCGAATCCCACCTAGGAGATGGGTATCACTTACCAGAAAAATAAACTTTTCCCAATCCCACATAAAACTGAAAAAGAACATTAAATTCTTGGTCAATAGAAATCAAAATCTCATTAAATCCTATTAACCAACTTTCCCACCTCTTCAAATCCAAAAAAAGAACACCCTGAGACCCAAAATCCATTTTCAACTTTTCAAGCTTTCATCAGCTTCCCTCTATAATGTCTTATGTCTTATTGCATGGTTAATTTATTTAGAGACAAGGTGGGGGAATACCACCTCAATGGGTTTGCTTTTAAGGTTGGGTGACCAGTGACCATCCTTCAGTTCTTAGCTCTTTTCTCTTATTTTATTAGGTGGGCGGGGTTCATTTAGAATGATGTATTTGGAGGATTTTGCTCTGCCTGCTTTAGATTATAAAAACGTTTTATAGGTGGCCCCTTCTCCATCTTTTGAACAATTTGATGAAAGAAACAAAATAGAACGGTTCATTGTTATCATCAATAGTTTTCATAGCAGAGGATCAGATAATCCAGTTGTTAATTGAAAAAAAAAAGCCCAATAACTGAGTCAGAATCCTCCACGTGGCAACTTATATTAGGTACTCAAAAGGACTACTTGTCTTCTTATCTGTCCTCTTTATTTGTGGGACTAAAATTATCATTCTAATTTACAACTTTGTTTACTTAGATTAGGACCACTGATGGTATGATGTATATGGGCATGCAAAGAAATGAAAAGACATGAATATGGATAGAATTGGGTTTTAGCCTAATAGAAACTAAGAAAGTATGGATATGGATGGATGGATGCATTTAATTTGAAAGAGAATTTAATTAACTGAAGGACCAAAATAACCTTGCAAGGATGCAAAACTCCTATCAGGGTCACTAGCATTTAGCAAGTTGCCTTCAATCATGATCATCATTTAATGGACGAATAATGACATCGCCCTAGGGTATTATCGTACAATGGCAAAGTGTTTCCAACCGTACGATGGTGCACATGCTCATTGGCGGGATCTGTCCAATCAACTATCTTTCTCTGTTTGGATTTATTTCTGCAATGGTTCATGGGTGTCCACATTATAAATCAAGGAGGGAGTGGGTGAGACTGTGAGAGGGTGAGTGGATCGGATTATGACATCAATTGGGTGGTTTTGCAAGTCAATCACCATAATATGACGGCTCCTTCAACATCACATCAATTCTCCTTTGTCCTTTAGAATTTTAAGGAATGTGTCCTTATCACCTTCAAAAATGCATGGATTTAGGGAAGGTCCATAAAAAACTGTTGGGAGTTAGGAGTTTTTTTCAAGAAAACATTTTTTTTTTCAAATTTCAGGATTTTAGATAAAGATAAAACAAAAAAGCCATTTATTTGCACACAAAACCTTAAAACATAAAAGCATGATTTTCAAAATCAGACCGGATCAGAAGGTTAGACCGGAAAAATTAGGCCATTTTTCCTTGACTTTGGTTAGCAAACCGTTGACCTGAGTGGTTAACCATTCAAATCGTTCGAACGGTTTTGACCTTGCATAAAAGCCCAATAAATTTTAATTATAAGTAAATGGATGGTGTATTATATATGTATATATAGTTTATTTTTAGCCTTTTGACCAACTGACCCTAGCCTGACAAGCATATATATATATATAACTAACATTGGCCCCCTCAGGCCCTCCCTCTAATAAATGATGAAATGATAATCAAAAGGAACAAGTTTTTTCGGTTCGTTGCATAGTCATTTATATTAAAATCAAAGCTGATTATAGAATTTGGATTTGAAATCCAAAAGTACCTACAGGCCTCACTATAGCTTGAAAAAAGAGATGAAGAACAAAAAAAAATATATATTATATATTTTATATATAAAATATCGGCCTGAGCCCGAGTCTATATACCTAAAATCATGTCCAAACTCAAGAAAGAATGAGTTGAGTCGATATGCACAAATGCTAAATTCCAAAGACCTCCTAAATAAAAGGAACAGATTTATTATCAGATAATTCTTACTATATTTGTTGGGTTCCATCTTATTTTCTTTTCTTCATTCATTCACTCATTGATTGGTTTGTCTCTTCTTTTCCCATTTTTCTTAAAATTGCAATTGTCATATTCGTGCATTGAAAATATGATGCAAGTGATTACTACAATATCTAACTAGGCCAACTTTTTGGTTTGGTAAATGTTCTAGATGATGAGGGGAAAAGCTCAACATAATTGATTGAGAAGGTTGATTAAATCCCAAATTATATGGTATAAAAGCTTGTAATGCCGAAACTATAGTAGTACAAAGGACAAACAGACACAAGCAAAAACGTAGGCCCTAAGATTTGGTTCCATATCTCTTATACATACAATGATGGTTGTTACTTGTGTCCTGCACTAATTAGCATATTAGAATATGTCCTCATCATGGGGACTGTGGAGAAATGAAGAAACAAGGGGAAAATAGAATCCTCATAAATTAAACCAAGGCATTGAGAAGGAAAAAACTGGATGCATTTATCAGAATTTAGAGGGAAAGAGATGAACAAAGTAGACTGTAGTGCTTTCAACAATGAGGAGTGGTTTAGTGAATGATAAATGCTTTCAACAAAAAAATTAGGGGCCAAAGTGGTAGGAGATTGAAGTAGTGAATGTTGAAATATGAATTGAAAATTGCACTGCAATAATGACAAGAAACCAAATTGTAATAAGAGTTAGGTGGTCTGTCAAAATGTCTATATACATTGGTTAGATCGACCAAATTTTCTACTAAAGAAATAAAGCTACAAAATGACCAAACTTTAGGGTTTTAATCATATGCAAGGTTCAAAATATTGATACAGGGCAACATACCAATAGGGTATCAGTATTGTTTTTTTTTTTTTTTCGAATCTAGTTCAGAGGGGTCAGTCTACCCCCTGAACCACCCGTTGATCCGAAATACCTTCTGTATGAGTGTATTGAAAAGACTCTGATA
Organism: Nelumbo nucifera; assembly: GCF_055504915.1. Classification (NCBI taxonomy): domain Eukaryota; kingdom Viridiplantae; phylum Streptophyta; class Magnoliopsida; order Proteales; family Nelumbonaceae; genus Nelumbo; species Nelumbo nucifera. Next base: position 41,882,072 of record NC_142651.1, on the reverse strand, counting down.
TACGTATTAGTCGATATAAGCCGATACATGATGATATTTTGAACCTTGATCATACCCTTTACTCTCATATATAGAATGAACTTTCTTTCTTACTAAAATGACCAAACTTTTATTTTTTTTTTATTTGCACTTAACCCCGAAGAGTTATATTCATTGACTGCATCCCTTAACAAAAAAAGAGAGAAGAAAGAATTGAAAAACTAAGGTTCATTTAACATTATAAATTATCAGTTTTCTTGTATTAAGGGTAAAAATGAAAATTAAAACATGGGAGTTAAATGCATAAGGACATGAGTGCACAGACACAAATACAAGTTAAGTAGGCCAATGGGTTTGGTTCCACATCCCCTGCATATACTATGTTTAGTTATTTTTGTTGCATTCCAAATGCACTGAGACAAATTCTCATCATAGCACTGTCTGAGCAATGAAGACCCAACCAATAGAAAGAATATGCACATATCAAAAAAGACATTTAGAAGGGATGATCTGAAAGGTTAGATTAGGGAAGATGACATTATATTGAATCAATGTATTCATGATAACCTACATACAGATATAGATGAACAAAAATTGACTGAAATGTTTTAAACATTTGCATCAAAATACAATATTACCTTGATGACAAAGAGTGGTTATGCCCATCAAGAGACAAGATGAAATAATACAGATAATTCTTTTGATTGTTTATACTCATCAAGGGGCAAGATTAACAAATTTTCCACTATAAATAAGTAGGAGTACAATGGTTTAATTAGTTACAAGATTTTAATTAATGACACTCTTTCTTCTCCTAGAATGAGCTCTTATTATGGAAATTCTATAACCCTAAAATGAATTCATAATAAATTTATGCACCTGATCAGCATATATTGATATATTGTGCGAGTATTCTTCCATACTAATAGGCTATACTTGTATATTTAGCTTATTTCGTGTAGGGAAAAAAAGTATATTTTGCAGACAGACTTTTCCCTTTCATCAATACAACTAAGTCTTAATAATAAATTTAAATAAAATATGAATTGACAAAAAGAAAAGAAATTGTATAATCTATAAGAAGTCATTTTTTATACTTCTTGATCAGTTCAATACAATTAAAGATTGAAATAAATAAAGGAAAGAGGTATTAGGGGTTTGAGACATGTTCGTAGTGAATAAAAACTAAGGGTGCAAGTTGGGTTGGCCCGAATTGACAGTTTTCACTGTTTTGGGCTCGGACTTCAGGTTAGGCCCTTGAAATTTTGACAAAATCCCAATCCTAACCCAGAAAATTACACCCTTAAATAAAACATGGAAAATGCATACCTTCAGTTGGCTTGGATTCCATATTCCTTATTGGAGTTGAACCGATCGAAATGTCCAAAACAGATTTTAAACTCGTAACTTAAACCCATATCAATACAAAATCAACAATACTTAATTTTATAATTTGATCAGGAAAATCAAATTTATGAAGTATTTGAGACCTTGAGCTAAGCTAATTAGGATATATGTTAGAAAATATCTGACAGAAATTTAAATCGGGTTTGGACTCTTGTAAATGGACAGTTAGACAAAAATAAAAAGCAGATCAGGTGGTTTGGTGGGTTTGATAAAAAAATTGCCCACATGCGTGGCACCCTCTTTGCAGGTAGGTGATCCTCTATCCCAACAGTAAATGTCAAGGATTTTCTGTCGGGTAGTATCATCCTATACTACGAACTTGGATTCAAACTGTCGTTCCCAATTGCAATTGAAGTGGGCCTTCTCAAAATGCCCATATGTCTCACCAAGAGAAAGCAAATACATATAGGAAAAAGGTTTCTTAATCGGGCCAAATAGAAAGCTTCCCTACTTATGGACCCACCTATTTTTGCCATGTCAAGGGAACTTACAGCCAACCCAGACTGTCCATCATATAAAGAACCCATAATGAATTTACAGCCAATGTTGTCAGCATGTCCCAACCGGCCAATGCATGTCTTATATGCACATTTCAGCATATATTGAGAATATTTTTCATATTTGTCATTGGGAGATATTTTCAATACACAGGTAGGATGTGCTGTTGGGCATGACTTATTGGGACAGCGTTGAGAGCATTTTGTTGGTAAGAGATTACATTCCGTAGTATTTACTGTTTTTTATAAAAGAGTATTTGTTTTACATATATAGTGTTTTTAGGCTGATATTTTCCTAAAAGACAAAAGGGTTGTAAGACTATTTGGTCATTTAGGCTGTATTTGGTTGAAGGAAAAGAAAAGAAAGGAAAGGTCACTAAACTACCCCACTGAGAGAGAGAGAGAAAGAAAATGGCAGATGAATAAGATAGAGACAAGAAAGAATTTGGTGGGTATAGTGGGAAGCTTTAATTCTGTGTTGACAGCTTCCAGTTTTTAGGAGGATAGTCCGTGTTGATAACGTGTATGGATTGGACTCCATTACATCGCACAGACACTCTTAAAAGGCAAAAAATATGAATTTCATGATTGCAAGCTGCACCTTCACGTCCCTGCCGCTGCCGCGTGTGTTCATAGAATTAATAAAGAACACGACCCTCAACCCAACTACGCTGCCCGCTCAGCCACTGGACGAGCCACCTCGCTACTGAACTGTATCTGTGAACTGTGATTGTGTCTACAACTCCAGAATTTCCCGACTTTAATTGATTCCTCACAATAATATCCCTTTTTCTCTTGGCTTTATTGGATTCGACTCAATTTCCAATTTTGTATGTAAAGAAGAGAGAAGTTGCAGTTCATAATGGCGAGAGCTGAGCATGAAACTAGCTTCAACCATGTGTCCTGTTTTGCCAACTTCTGGGTTTACGTTTAAATACGTTGCTGGGTTGTCATTGGAGATCTCTTAAATTGGACGTTTGTCTCATGCGAGGTGGATATCGGATGAGATTGGGTTCAGATCCTCAAACTGTTAGCTTTACTTTGTTTGATTTTGATCTTCAATTCTGAGTGTGATAATTTAATGTCACACCGCCACCCACTTCCTCCCAATTTTCAAGGGTATGATGGTGCAACTCCTCTAGTAATTACCACAAAAAAAAAAAATGGTGCAACACCTTTGTGCATTTAAGATCATTTTTTTATGCCATTATCAAGCCTAAGTGTCAACTCATATAACAAAGTAATTGATATTTGATTACTTCTCCCATTCAACACCATAATAATCAAACCACATTTAATTTCTAAATTCCTCTAGTTGCCACAAAAAAAAAAAATGGTGCAACTCCGCCTTTGTGCATTTAAGATCAACTTTATACAATTATCAAGCCTAAGTGTCCCACTCATATAACAAAGAAATTGATATTTTGATCACTTCTCCCATCCAACACCATAATAATCAAACCACATTTAATTTCTAAATTTTGTTAGATTTTGAAAGGGAAGAAAACACAAAAAGTAAAATGAAGAAGAAGAAGAAAAAGAAAATGGCAACTTACAAAATTAATTTACTGTTGTACACCCACAACATGTATATCAATCATATGCATTGTCTCACCCAAGTTTTTTTTTTTTTTTTTTACGTGTCTCACCCAAATAAAATTGTCAAGATGAATCTTGTGCAATTATTTGTATCTATCTCACAGCAGTACCATAGTATTTAATTACTACTGCAATATATCATGGTAGGAAAATTAGTTGAATTCCTCAACTACATTTAATCCTGTGATTTGGTATTGGACTATTGGTAGGTAGTACTAAATTTGAATGCAGTAGCATAGATGCAAAGCTTTAGTATGCTTCATCAATTAAGTTGAATTTGCAAATACATAGCTCATGTTTTAGGAGTTTAATGTTAACTCTCAAATTTCCCAACAATTATTTTCAAAAAAGAACCCCAACAAATGGGTTTAGAAGGAAGAGAGTTTGCCTTTAACTCTAGTCTTCTCTCTTTTAAGCCCCGTATCTTGGGTAAAAATTGTTAATTTTCATGGCTCAATACTTAATATTTTCTAGAAAAAAGTTCAGTATATATAATTTTATTATCCGAATCCATGAAGTTCAACTAGATCCTAACAGATTTAGATAAATAATAGGCACTTGAAAATATTAGCATAAGATTTTCCATATTTAACTTTCTATGGAGATGAAGTTGAAAAAGAAAATAGGAAAAAAGAAGCTGAGTCCATGAAATCCTGTTTTTTAACAAGTACAAATAATTTGTACTTGAGAACCCTGGATTTGGATGCTCAGGTAGAATTTATAGCATTTGAAAAACATGGAGATCTGACTACAAAAGACAAGTAGGCTTATATACACAACAGTACTCTGGTATCTTTCACCAATGAAAACAGTAGTTGAAACTATTATATTATTAAAATGCTAGCTAGTACACATGTATGATCAACAGGCTGCCATGCATTTCCAGGACTACTTTTTTCAAAAAAATATATATATTGACACCATTTCTTGATTCCTAGCTTAAATAATTATGCTAAGCAATAATAATAATATAAGTACATTTTTTTCATTTTCTTTATTTAAATACTATGTAAGAAATAATTTGATGTTCTTATCGAAGGTAGCATATACACACAAGATCAGTTCCTACTTCCTAGTTGTCAAGTATGTTGTGATCTTCTATAACTTCTCAAAGCAATTTCTTTACTTGTTTAATATCTTTCAAATCCAAGTATACCAAAGAAAAAAACTTGTAATTTCTTTACATATTTACTATTTTACCTTTTTAATTAAAATTTATAAAAATAAAAAAAAATATTTCATTTTATTTTTTTTATAGGATAATTTCTTTATTTCGGGTAAATACTACTACTACCAGTAAATATATTTAATTTTGGAAAATTATTGTAAGAACCCCTTGACATTTTATGGCCCTAAATTTGTGATGTCCAAGAGATGAGTGGTCAATTGTTAGCTATGACTTGTTCTACTTAAACAAAGAAAAAAAAGAAAGAAAAGAAAAATAAGAGAAATAACTATATATATATATATATATATATATATATATATATTGTATGTATATATGTATGTATGTATGTATGAATGTATAAATTAAGGGGGTGTTCAACAATAGACAAAATTATATTTATTGATTGATTTTGTGGAATTGAGAACAAGGTTGATTTTGTTTTTTCAAAACAATTGCCACATTGTTTTGCTGATGTGAGAGCTGTTTTGTTTTCAACCATGTTTAAATAATTTCCCACTTAATTGAAACTCCAAATAGAGAGACTTCTGAATTAAGTGTTAGAATTTACCTTAATTTACAAAAGAAAATGCTGAAAAGAAAAATACAGAGATTAGTTAGTGTAACAATCATTCATGATTCAACCAAGCCTTGTTTGTCATCAGTCTTCCAGTCTTAATTTATTCATGGATTTATCTGCCCCTTCAGAGCTTCAAAGATGGCTCATTTGATAACCCCTCTTTCTCAATCCAATTCGTATTAGCTGTCAGCTGAACGCGATGGCTGTTCAGTCAGATGTGGAACCAATCAACCAATGATAATGCTCCACGTCACCGAGAAAATGGTTGTGTGTTCCATATATTTTATTACTGACGTGGAATATTATCATTGCTTCCACAGCCACAGTCAGCTAATCTATTCTCTCTTCGATCCTCATCCTCCAGTCCTCCACAAAATCAGATCCTTTCACATTAACGGCCCAAATCCTCTCCTTCCCACCAATCAACACCTCACACTACGCGACAAAATCAACTTTTTGATAAATACCATAATTAATGCATGTACTGGTTAGACGGAGGGCTTGTTGGTAATTGCATTCTTTTCTCTAACCCCTCCGTTTTATTCTTAAAATTACTCTTTGTCAGTGCTTTCTCATGTTCACCGAACCCTGAACCAAAACCGGACCTCTCCCTCGTCATCCCAATTCCTATAAGGGCATTTTCGTCACTAACTCTGTCCTACTTTTCTGACGAAAACAAATAGTTATTGACCAAAATACCCACGGTCCACAGAGAATCCTCTCTGCCCTACTGCACTCAGGATCTTGTCTTGAATTCATCCGTTCGTCTTCCTTCTCCCTCTTCTCCCTTCTCGGTCCGTAAAGGCAGTCACGGTCAACAAACAGAGCCCCACGCTCTCTCATCATCAACTGACACGTGCGCTCTCTCTCTCTCTCTCTCAGTTTGCAAGACATGAGCTGGAGAGAGATTCCCTCGGTGGAAATCGAGCTGGAATTGGAGGAGAGTGAAGGGCGCCTCTACCTATAAATACCTCTCTCCTCACTCGACTTCTCCACGCATCCTTTACGTTCAATCATCAAAACCCAACTACCCAACTAGTCGTTCTTCAACTCCTACACTTCCAACTAGTGAAACTCACATGGAAATTCCCATGTTTTCGCTTGTTTCTTCACCCTTCATCTTCCTTGCCTCTCTGCTATCTCTGTTTCTCTTGTATGCTTTAGCTTGGATGCTAATTGCCGGTCGTCGGAGATTGCCATTGCCTCCCGGAACGACGGGCTGGCCTTATATAGGAGAAACCTTTCAACTCTACTCTCAAAACCCAAATGTCTTCTTTGCTTCAAAAGTGAAGAGGTTGGCCTCCCTTTCACTTGATTCAGCTCTTGTAAACTACTCAGACTCAGTAGAGTCTCTGTTCTGTCATTTCTGAATTCTGATTAAGTTGGTTTTTAATCTATTATAGGTATGGCTCTATATTCAAGACACATGTGCTGGGGTGCCCCTGTGTAATGATTTCAAACCCAGAAGCTGCCAAGTTTGTATTGGTGACAAAATCTCATCTTTTCAAACCCACATTTCCTGCAAGTAAAGAGAGAATGTTGGGTAGACAGGCCATCTTCTTCCACCAGGGAGCCTATCACATGAAGTTGAGAAAGCTTGTTATGAGGGCAGTCATGCCAGAGGCAATCAAAGACATAGTCTCTGACATTGAGGCAATTGTCGTCGATACTCTCCGGTCATGGGATGGCATGTTGATCAACACGTTCCAAGAAATGAAGACGGTGAGTTTTCTTCGCTGAACTCATTCTCCATGGTCGCAACAGAGGAAAGCATAGAGAAACAGGGGTCCCCAGTCTTTCTTTTGCTTCTCTTCTGCTTCTCCTTTCGCGGGAGAACCAGGTACAAGAGTTGAACAGTCAAAATCATCTGGAATCTCAATTTTTCTTTTTTATGTTGGCCTTGAATTCAAGTAATTCGATACATCCAGCTAGCTGAGATAATCTGTCAATCTCAGATAAATTAGCCTCCAATCCATGAATAAAGAGCAGCAACGTTTTTGATTGCTAATGGATAAGTGGACATGGGTTTCGGATAGTCTGTAATTTCGGGCCAAATTGCTATTCTTAGTTCTGATCTGACTCTGTTTGTTCTTGCAGTATACGTTCAATGCGGCATTATTGTCCATTTTTGGAAAGGACGATGTCCTCTACAGGGAAGAACTCAAACGGTGCTACTACATTCTTGAGAAGGGCTACAATTCAATGCCCATCAACCTTCCAGGAACCCTCTTCAACAAATCTATGAAGGCAAGAAAGGAGCTGGCTCAGATCCTAGCCAAAATCCTCTGTTCCAGGAGGCAGAGGAAGGAAGAAAGCAAGGACCTTCTTGGATCCTTCATGGGTGAGAAAGAGGGTCTGACCGACGATCAGATTGCCGACAACGTAATAGGCGTCATGTTCGCTGCCAGAGATACCACAGCCAGTGTTTTGACATGGACTGTCAAGTACCTGGGAGAAAATCCAAGCATCCTACAAGCTGTAACTGTAAGAATCCTAGTCCTCCTGACTATCAAAAGAAACTGTGTTTCCTAAGACTTTCCTTTTTCATGAAGGAAATAAACTAGAAAATTTCATAATAATCATTGGGTTTGGTTGGTTTTGGCTTCACAGGAAGAGCAAGAGACCATAATGAGGTGCAAAGAAAAGTCTGGTGAAGATAGAATTTTGACTTGGGCAGATACCAGGAAGATGCCAATAACTTCAAGAGTTATTCAGGAGACTCTAAGAGTAGCTTCAATTCTTTCTTTCACGTTCAGAGAAGCTGTTGAAGATGTTGAATATGAAGGTTGGTATTGAGCCATTAAATAAAACAAAGCAAAATAAGATACCCATATCACCCTTTTCCTTTTGTTATTCCACAAGTCGTTTTCTTTTTTCTTTTCTTCTTGTTTTATCTTTTGTTTGTGTATGAGGTCATAATCTGAATTTCCTTCCTTTTACCTGATTTCAGGATATCTCATACCAAAAGGGTGGAAGGTTTTACCACTTTTTAGGAACATTCACCACAGCCCAGACAACTTCCCAGATCCTGAGAAGTTTGATCCCTCCAGATTTGAGGTGAATATGAAAATACATTTTTTCTTTATTTCTTTAATTTAATTTTTTACGTTTTTGATAAAATTTAATTTTTTACTGATTCACCCAAAAGACTAACAATCAAATCTCTGTGTATGTCTGTCTGTGTTCAACAGGTTGCTCCAAAGCCCAATACTTTCATGCCATTTGGCAATGGGATACACTCATGCCCTGGGAATGAGTTAGCCAAGTTGGAGATTTTAGTTCTTCTACATCATCTGACCACAAAGTACAGGTAATCCTATCCAAATGACCCATGAGACAAGTTTCCTAAAACAGAAATTCTCCCCTCTGTCACTGTTATTTTATGCTAACTTTGGATGTTCATTGATTTTACTTATTTGCACTGACAGGTGGTCTATGGTGGGGCCACAGAATGGAATCCAGTATGGCCCATTTGCTCTTCCTCAGAATGGATTGCCCATCAGATTATCTTTGAAAACATGAAAGTGCAAACCAGACAGTATGGTGAATGGTGCTTTTAGTTCTTCCCAAAAATAGAAGACCTTCTGAAGAAGAGAGAGAGAGAGAGAGAGAGAGGGGGCTAGGACTAGAAGGATTTTGCAATGAAAGGAGAGAAATCCCTCACTATTTTTTGCCAAGAGACAACAAAACATTGAAAGAAGAGAAACCTTTAGGAATGGAAGATACAGAAGGGAAACAAGTGTAAACAAAAAGAGCCTTTCAGACCAAAAGAGAAAAAAAGCATGAAGGGGATGGTTAATGCAATTTCAAGCAAGCTCTGTTTCTACTTTCTATTCTCCTTTTGTAAATAATGAGAAGAAAGTCCTTCTCTTTGTGGGGGTCAAGTAGGTAGATGGGTTGTGGTTGGATGTCAGGTTCTTGGGTTGGCCTTAACCCATGTTCCATTAATGCCTATAAGTAAATAAAAAGAAAAAAGCAACATAGAAGAGAAGCAAAAAAAGAGCATATCTATCTTTAATCTCGACAGTGTTTGCTACAAAGAAAGTAACAGATGGCTTACTTTACTTCATCAAGAAATTTTGCTTCATAATTGTCATATTCCATAACAACTGACCTGACCATAAACAAGCATGTCATTATTAATAATTACAACAATGTCCCAAAATTCAATTGTTAGTTAAAATCATTGCTTGACTTTTGATCCTAAAAAATGGAATATTCATGATCTATGATGGGGACTTCACAGTAACGAATTAAATTGACAACCATATATGTCGGCACTTATTTATTCTCAGACAGTTGAAATTGGGTTGAGATGAATATTGGAATTAAAGTTAGTTGAGAAGAATAGCAGGTTCTAAGATAAGCCACCTAATTCCTAATTGATTTAATTAATGCTTTGTTTGATAATAATATACAATAAGAAATAGCCTTGATCTTGAGAATAGTTAATAACATATCACAGCTTGAAATAACTAGCTAATTAATAACCACTCTTACAGGCTTAAAGCAGCATAGTAAGTTGTAGCCATATTCACTCATTTAATTGGGACAGTTGTAAAACCCTTGTTGGTCTACATCAATCATTGATGTGCTTAGATTACATTAGCAAGTGCACTATCTAATCAAGTAATACAATGATGAATAGGGTATCGTCCCCACAAGGATTGATCCAACAATTACTAGTAATGAATCAGTCGTTTGTTATTTGATAACCGAAATATTAAATAAATCAAAACCCTAATTCTTAATGAGCAAGTTACCCTAATCAGTTTCAGATCAAACCACCTTCATGCAATGAGAAGAAAAGTTGTATGTAAACACTAGTAAATTCGGTTCAGCAATTAAACCATTAAGTTATTCAACTGATGTGGAATTCAGTCATGGGTTGGAAAAACCCTAATGGTATGAGCAGCATCTCTCAAGCACAACCCACTCTATCTATGGGTAACAATTCCTATATCTCTATCAAGAATTTAATCCCCATAGATGCATTAAGAACAAAGAATTCGAATGGCATTAATTCAGGTATGAATGAACACCAAACGAACCATGCAAATTATCTCTAAGATGCATTCAGTCTGTTTTCTTGATTAGATGATCTGATTACCTAAGTTCTTTCTCAAACAATTCAAGCAATCCAAGAATTAAGAACAATTCGGCCAAGATTATTCTATCAATTGAAAACCCTAATCAAGAAATCCCAAGAATGAATCCAATCAATCGAATAACATAAAAGAATTAATTACAGATTTGAATCAGCACCAAACATAATTCGAATACTAGAAAGAAAGAAAGATTCAATGACAAAAATCTGTTAAACCCTAACTGAATCTAGGTTACCAATTATGCAGAACCAAAGAAAAAGACAACCTATGATTCTTGCATCAATCTTTGATCTCCTTGATGTGATTCTTCTTCAATTCACATTCAGCAACCTTCTTCTTTCTCTAGCACTTCTCTTCTTCAGTTTGCTTTCAGGGGTTTGAACCCTCATTCTAGTGCATTTCCGGATGAGAACTTGCAGGCTAAGGAATGACTCCAGCACGTCAACAGTGCGGTTGCAGATAATTCGGGCCCGATTTTGACTTCGATGCAGTCCGTATCTATAAAAACTCAAAACCTAAATGTTGTAGAAATTTTCCTTATCTTTCCAACCCATCTTGAATCATCTCAATCGGAGTTCGGATGAGAGAGTTATGCCCAAATTACAACATGGTGCTGAAACTGTCCAGAATTACCCGATTAGCCTTATTTTTCACTTAACGCCTCCTTTCATCTCCTAAATCATAATATAAGAATAATGAGTCCATTTAGGCACTAAATAAGTATAAAAGACTAAATATTAAGGGATAAAAATATGATAATTTTCATTTTCATCAATCACCATACATGATACACCCTTTTGAGTCTATAATTCATTACAGTTTTAGGAAAACAATTATATGTTTCTAAAAGCTTTGCACCCCATACCAGACAAGTAGAGGTATATATATGATGTGACCAATCCACATAATTAATATAAGAAGGAAGTAGAACCATGAGGACTGAACCAGACAGAGGTATCAAATGAAAGAGTTAAAGCTTCACATACTTATTTAATTTGAATCGCTGAGGCTATTGAAGACTTTGTTAGTTGTTAGTTGGATGGTGTGCAGTAACAGAACTTCCATATATTTTAAGACATTTCATCCCCATTTATTAGCTTTAGCTTTATGAATATTACTTTCTTTCATGAATGTAAGCCAATAAAATAGTAGTGGATACTTGTAGACTCTTGAGTGTTAGTAAGTAATTTATCATTACTTTTCAGAGAGAGAGAGAGAGAGAGAGAGAGAGAGGTCTCTTTGGGTTTGGCTCAAACTTAGTAGAGGGGTGAGGAAGAACTTACTTGGTGGGTGGAGAGAAGTGTTATATGCAAGTTGCCACCTAAGCTTCTGCTACTTGAAAGATTTTAGGCCACAAAAGTCCACCAAATTGCTACCCAAGCTGCCAAACACAAGATCCTAAGCCACAGAAATCTTTCCCTTCATAAGTTCATCTAGGGACCATCAGTCAGTCATCTTAGCTTTGTTATCTGCCACAAGTAATTAAAATCCTACAACACCAACTGCCTTTCTCTATGTAGGCCCGTATACGGAACCAGTGCCCTTATTATCATCTTGGTATCCATGCCAATCACTAGAGCAAGGCCAAAGAGACTTACTTATCTTTGTGACTTGGCATGTTTGAAGGTTCATGCATAAATCAGAGTAGAGTAGTGGAACACGACTCATGGAGCTGGCCCTGAAGATTCGGGATAAGGTTTCCCAATTGCTTCATTGATTGACTTTTATGCAAGTAATGCAACATACCTCTTACAAGGATTCGGTGATGTTGATTGGGCTGGGGCTATCTTTTTTAAGTCATAACAAATTTAAATGATTATGAAAAGTGATGTCTTAGTGTGGTCATGAGAACTTGCATCTATCCAGTCAGGACTCAAGAACCACAATCTTCTCTTCAATGCTGGTTCAACTCATCTTACAATGTTTTCAGCTCATGTCTTCCTTCAATCCATTGAATTCCATGTTATCCTGATCTCTTCTACTTCAAAAATCACCAACAAAATGTCAATACACCCACCTAAGCACTGTAAAGATTCAATGGTTGGAAGGGATAAGAGAAAAAAAAAAACTTGTGAAGGCAAATGAGAAGAACATGGCATGAAGGCCGGAATCAACTTTTCGACATATATCGGACCCACTATAGGGCTCGGCGGCAAGGTGATCGAGGAGCGACATGCCAGTTAGGGGGGAACACACCACAACATAAAGTAGTAGGCCTTTGATAGGTATGTTGCCAGTTGAATGGGGAGCTCTCTTACCTACAAGTTGCCTGTTTGAACCCCTGGACCTGCAAGTTGGGAGTTGGTACCTTTGATAGTTGGAACTAGGTGTCATTAACAAATAGAGAGTATTCAATACTGCACAGAGGTAGATTAGATGTTCTTAGCTACATAATCTCAATTCTCATACTAAACAACATTATCCCCCATCCAAAAATAAATGAATTAATAAAAGATCTTGGGTTGTCATCATCATCATCAAAAAATAAATAAATAAAGAGCAAACCAAATTAACAAAAAAAAAAGAGAGAGAGAGAAGAAGAAAGAAAACAATAGTATTAAACCTCATGGATATGTCCCACAACAGTATTAACAACTTTGTACTAGTTCAATGTATCCATCTTTGATAGGGAAGGGATGTGGACTCACTTGGATCAATTTACTGTTAGTTGTTTGTGTGTCATTTTCTGATTTCTGATGAGTACTCAGTACTACTCAAACAAATTAAAGCACATCAATTAATTCATTAGAAATCAAGGACGCATCTTCCTGATTTTGCTTCTTTGAAACCCAAACCTCATTTTTCTCATGTCTATACTTAGGGTCTGAGACCATAGGACAGATTAATTAGAATCAGTAATTCATTTCTGTGCTCAGAGAGCCAGGACCCACCCTTGGACAGATCCCTATCTTAGAAATTAGAACATGATAACTGCTATCACTCTTCATCGAATCCTTCTGACATTGCTTGGCAGTATACAGAGAACTTAGTAGTAGTTTTTTATCATATAGTTATAGACAGGGCATCCTTTATCAGCTATAGCCTATTGTAATGGGTTCTGTTGTCTCAAGTCAGAGGCAATCTGTGATCATTTAGGGCATCTCTTATAAATATCAACGTCAGCTTATGAATTGTCACCTGGTTAACTGGTGAAGTTAATTGTCTGATCCCCCAAGCACTCGGTAACAAGCCCAGATGCAGCCCACTAGCATGACAAGTGTCTTCTGTTTTATTGGTACTACTTGGGTAACCCAATTTTAACAGTGGTGGAGCCAGGCCCATTCAAATTTTGATAAATCTTCAACCCAAGTCTGCCCAAGTTGCACCCCTATTTAATTTTCATACGATAATTTGCCAAGTGTTAAGTGGTCCAACATAGATAAACCAAGAGCTGATTTCACTTGTTTCTCTTTTGGTTTTACTAGCGTAAGAGCACGAAACATGTGCAAGTAAGAATTAACCAAGGTGTTAAAAATTAATCCGGAATGGAACCGTTTTGTCCAATGGTTTCTTGGTTGACTGTTCGGCCGTTCAGTTCAAACAGACGGTTCGTTTCAACTAAAAAATTAAAAAGTAAAAAAATAATTAAAATAGCAAACAGTTAAAATTGTTGAATAGGTCGACGACAGTTCGACCACCCAAGTCAATGAATTGCTAATCAAATCAACGGATTTTAGTCAAGGACTGACCGGATTGAGGGTGAAATAAAACCAGTTACCTGGATGGTAATATGACATTGCATTTAATTTTTATGACATATACGGTAATACCAAAATCAAAGCAAGTATCTGTTATATATAATATAAATAGATAAATAAATAAATAAATAAATAATGTAATGCTGTTAATGAAGAAAATTTATTAATACATAAAAGTTGTTGGCTGTTACACCACTAAAGGATGTACATGCATGGCACGTGCACTCACCTCATTCCAATTAAAAGTAGTTAAATTTGCTGAATACCCGTGGTTTTTTATCTGAAAATTGGTCGGGCCGGTCCGGGCTAGATCAGGATAGACCCATTTTCGACTCAATAAGAAAATGGGTAACAGGCACAGCCTCACGGATGACAAAATTAACCCATAATTAAGTTATTGTGGTAATAAATCCATTATTAATTTGAGTTTGGTACCTGATGGTATTCTATAGAAAATCAATGATAAGCTGTGAGGCCTTTTGGTTGTCGGATCAGATGGGATGAACTGAACCATGCCGTATAAAAATGGCCGAACCCGATTGTTCCAAACTATTTGAAGTCATTGACATGTGTGTTGCATTGAATGCGGAATCTTACAAGTGGGCTCACGTCAACGCGACCACCATCTTTTACAAGGTGTATAAAACCCACTCAATTAAATTTAGAGGTTGGTTGATATTTGACACACGTGTTTCAATAGCTTCGTTCTACCTAAACTCAAAAAATATATTTATTATTTCCAGTTGTGTTGTCCTTCATTAGTCATTACTAGTATTTACTACCCTCTTTTAAATCTTTAACAGTATCAACGTATTGGCCTCTGTGTTCTGCAGAAAGATTTGTTGCCAGAAGCTGCTTGTCCTTTTCCTTTTATATCCTTCCACCTCACAATGAATTATCTTCGTCTCTGTCCAAGTGTCCTTATTATCTGCAATTGCATGCAACTGCAATTTTCTCTTCTTGGGTGTAACGCAATTGACGAATCCTAATCCAAATCCAGATCAGAGAACAATGGGAGGAACCATTTCACACTCTATCTTCTCTTTCTTTTCTTGTATAAGAGAAAAACCCAAAAAAATCAAACCCTCATAAAGTTCTTTGAATTATTTGTTCTAGTATGAAACAATTGTATACAGTTTTATTGTTTTAATCTTTCATTTATTCTCAAAATCTTTGGTTTTGTTGTGCCTAAAATCAAACATAAATTGGAATATTGTGAATACAAGGAAAAGAACAAAGTTAGGCTAAACTCAATATGAAAAAATTAGGACTGGATTGGGTTTAAGTAGTTGAGGTTAGAATTGAGGCTTTGGCCAATCCAACCCAACAAAAATCTGATTTAACTTTAATTTATATTTGTATGGATAAATGTTATATAAACAGTTATTTATGTATAACTAGTAAGGTTAAAAGTATCGTTATGTATTGGCCTGTGTATCGGCTGATACATATCGTTCTGAGACCCATTCGATACACCTCTACAGTGGGTGTATCAGGGGTCAGACCGGTTCAGGGGATGGAGGGGGTCTTAGACCGGCTCCCCTGAACCAATTTTAAAAATAAAAAAAATAAGTAAAAAAATAAGTATCGAAATGCCTAATACGCCCCTACCGACGTATCGGGCATATCAATATTTTAAACCTTATGTATAAGTATTTATACATATATGTATATGTGTAGATAGATATATGTATATAGGTATTACATAAATATTTATTTATGTTTTTATATATGTATGTATATCAACAATTTTAAATTTCAATGGAAAATTTTTATATATGTCCTTTCACACATAATAATGATAAAATTGGATTTATCTCAACCTTTGAGTCTAGAAAATAAGGACATTTAACAAAAGGAAGTAGAGAAGTTGAGCCAATCCAAAAACTTCATGTTCTGTTACGGTTAATGTTGGATTTGGTTTGTAACCTGGCCAAATTTGCAGTCCTACATGGATGAACCCTCACAAATTTGACTATTCTAAATTTCTAATGTAGCAATTACCAACCTTAGGGTCTAGGGCCCTAGGCTAATACTTCTTAATTCTTTGGACTAGTTTTTTTCTATATATCCTAATCCAAGTACAATTAGGAATTAGGTAATTTGGGTGGATTGGACCAGACTTAACAGTCTAACGTCAATCCAGGCCCAATCCTAAAAATAAGGATATGGGTCGAGTTTGTGTAGGCTTCGAGAGATTTGGGTGTTAAAAGTCATCACTCTCACACTTTTATCTCCATTTGATATAGGTCGTAGAAGTTAAATTTAATAATATAATCTTAGTCTATATCTTTATCATTACCTATGAACACCTACCTTTATATTATATAAGTTAAATTTATTTTTTTTATTTAGAAAAATTTATAATACCAAAAGAATTTTGACCAATCAAAATCCTCCATCAATTCTGATTAACACCACCTAATTGGTTACCACATGTTTATACCGCTTGATTGGTTATGAGTTTCTCAGAATCATGTCTGTACGCGTGGTATCCTAATTGAACCCTCTCTATTTTCCTTGGTATTGTCACATATGTATATTTTAATTCATCTACAACAATGTATGTTTCATCTGGGCCTGTAAAACTGTTTAAAGTTTTTCTTTTTTATTTCCTTGGACTCATCATTGTTAGGGTTGCTAACAAATCAGATCAAATTGGATATTCCTATATCCAAGCCAGTGTAATATCCAGATTCAGACCCATTTGAAGATAAATAGAACATTAGCTTAGAATTAAGCTTATTAGCTGATCCATCAGTTTTTTTTTCTTTATTTATTTTTGGGTCCATATCACTGTTTTCTGTTTTGGGGTTTTATTTCTGAAAACTTAACTGGACTGAGTATTATTTCTGGTTCTTTGCATAACATATATATGCTGTTTTGTTCATGTTTGTCTACGAGTGTGGGACTGTGGGTATGCAGACCGGATCAGTTCCGGTCCAGACCCTATCATCAGCTGGTACAAAGGAACTACTGTTCCAGAGTCCAGAACCTATATAATAAGGCCAGATTAGTCTAAGGTTGCATTTGGCATTTCTTATTTTAAGGATTTATCTCTTTTTTTATGTTAAAAATTCAGTATTCATAAAAATATTTTAACTGCAAAGAAGAGATAAATCCTTAAAATAAAAAATGACAAATTCAGCCTAACCATGTTGAAACAAGGAAGTGTAGCATGTCTTCTGAAATACATACAATAAGGTTCATAAATCAGTTTCTTACTCTGTTTTCCGTCTTCATTCACATTGCATGTAAATGAAAATTTTGTGATTTCGTATATTCTATTTATATCTAAAGGGTTGAGTTGTATTGATTTTCATCAAGGACCGCATAGCGCAGTGGATTAGCGCGTTTGACTTCGGATCAAAAGGTCGTGGGTTCGACTCCCACTGTGGTCGCTTTTTTAGTTTTATTTAATTTTATTAATAGTTTAAATGCTTAAATTATATGTTATGCCCTAAACTCGACTCCGGACTCCCGCTGTCTCTAATTTTTATTTAATTTGATTTTTATTAAAATGGAATATCGTGAAAACATGAAAAAGAAAATAAAGAAAAAAAAAGACGATTAAATGTGGTATGGTAATTTTCTTACATCCATAAACGTACGTAGGACTGCAACTTGAGCCGGGTTAGCTTAAACCCAAACTAAACCCGGTCTGAAAATTTAAGCTCAGTTTGGAAGGAATATAAAATACAAATATGTAGTGTGTAAAGTCTTGTATTTTGTATATATGTGTATTCTTTCCAAATTGAGCCTTAGGTCAAAGTTCAAATTAGGAGTGAGAATTTGGCCCACCCAACTTCACATATATGTATTTATGCATATGCATACATGTATATATATGTGTATATAAACATTTATGTATGTATATATGTGAACAACTTTAAATTTGAATTTGAAGGCAAAATTTTAGACAAACATGATAATTATGCCCATTTACACATAATAATGCTAAAACTCAATAGAAAATAAGGACATAGGGCAAAAAGGAAATAGAGAAGTCAGTTCAACCCAAAAACTTCAGTTTCCATTAGGGATAGGGATGGGGTTGGGTTTGGGTTGGGATCATCTCAAAACAACCTAACCTGGCCTAATTTGCATCCTACATGGAATAACCCTCACAAAAATTGACTATTCTAATGTAGCAATTACAACTAAGCTAGTAATTCTTTGGATTAGTTTTTTTTTTTTTTTCTATATATCCTACTCCTAGTACAATTAGGAATTAGGTAATTTGGGTGAATTGAACCAGGCCTAAGGATCTGAGGTCAATCTAGGCCTAATCCTAAAATTAGGATATGAATTAGGGCCTAGCCCAATCCAAGGTCAAAGCCCAAATTTTCAACCCAAGTTAAATCCAATGCTTTTTTATTTTGAAGTGTTTTTCTGTTCTTAATCCAAACGGTACTTTTAATTGGCTGGCTAATATTTGGAACATCAAATATCCCATAAAGATAAAAGACTTTTCTCTTTTTCCTTCTCAACAATAGGCTTCTTACTAAAAGTAATCTAAGGAAAAGAGGATATAACATCGATGGCTCTTGTGGCTTTTGTGGAGATGCGGAGGATATTGATCATATTTTTAAAAATTGTGCCCACATAAAGCAATTGTGGCTTACCTTAAACACTCCCTTGGAGGGACCAAATGAGACTGAAAATTTAAGTGATTGGTGGACAAGGATCGGCAATAAAAAGGAAAACAAGATTCATTTAGTTAAGGAAAAACTAGCTTTTGTTCTTTGGGTTGTTTGGAAAAATAAGAACTCGAAAACTTTTAATAATATTTCAAAATGGACTCTTGATATGTTTTCGAAGTTTCTTGATGGAAGCAAAGATAAAGACATTTCCCAAATTGACAAAGTGTGAAAACCAATTAGTTGGAGTGCTCCAAAATTTGGCACTATTAAAATAAATTTTGATGCCTCTCATAACAGTTATGAAAAATATTCTGTAGCTTGTATTGTTTGTGACCATCTTGGTGGGTGCTAGCGGTTAAAGCATATAAACTTGACTCCTATACTATCAACCAAGTGGAAGCATGAGCTGCATGGGAAGCCCATACTCAAACAACAAACTATAGAGAATATCCTATTATAATCGAGGGTGATTCATTATTGGTCATCTCGTGCCTCAATAAAAAGGCGGAAGTTCCTTAGAATTTGAAAGGTATCATCTCTTGTTGCTTGAGGAGGAGAGTTCTGTTCAAAGCAGGTCTTTGGTACCAACATATTTTCAGAGAAACTAACCAGGTGGCAAATTGACTTGCTCATGAAACTCTTTCTCCTTCTACCCCTTCCCTACACTTTTGTATCAACTCCCTTCCCTCTTCCCTTCTTCTTATTTATTTTGCGGATTTTTGGAGACGTACTACCCCCGTTGTGTGTAGTACACTCCTCTTTTCAAAAAAAAAAAAAAAAAACCCTCGTTAATTGCTTTTTCAACCATTCACTTAATTACTACCATGCACTTCATCTGATCGCCATCCCAAGACACCAAACCATACAGATTTCGCAAAGGCACAATAGAAGAGGTGAGGTGCTCCATTGTTTCACTCTGTGTCACAAAGAATACAATCCCGATTAACCCAGTTCCCCACTAATTTAATTATCTTAAACACCAGCCCATTTAGTAACCTCCATAGGAATAAATGAGTAATGACACCTCGGGTACAACTTGGCCTTCCAAAATTTAATCCATTTACTACATTCTATGGGTTGCAAAAACCTGTTGTAGCGAACAATCTGGCATACAATGATTTCACCAAAAATTTCCCACGCCCATATATCCTCGATGATTTCATGCTTAGTAGCATCGAATAAATCATAGATTGGAAAATAAAAATTGGTATAATTATACTTTAAGAAATAAGAGGAAACGAACAATAATTTTTTTCTTAAAGTTAAGAGGAAACGAACAAATCATTAACTGAACCATTTTTTTTTATTTTTGCATGTATTTTTATTCATTTACAATAATGAATGTTTCATTTAGGCCCATAAAAATGTTTTACCCAAATAAAAATGTTTACGTTTTTATTTTGGAAAAAATAGATATTTTATCTAATAATATTAATTCTTTGAACTTTTCATTATTAAGGTTGCTAATAAGTCAGATCAAATTGGATATACTTAAATCCAAGCCAGTAATGTCCAGATTCCGGCCCACATTTGAAGATAAATAGAACATTAGCTTGGAATTAAGATTATTATCCAATCCATCAATGGTTTTTTTTTCCGTTCCATATTAGTGTGTTTTGTTTCGGGGTTTTATTTCTGAAATTTTAACTGGACTAGATATTATTTTGGTTCTTTTTATAACATATGCTGTTTTTGTTCATGCTTGTCTACGAGTGTGGGTATGCAGACCAGATCAGCTCCGGTTTAGACCCTATCAGCTGCAACAAAGAACTATTGCAAACCCTAGGCCAGATTAGTCTAAGGGCTTGTTCGTGTTTTGGATTTTGAGATGAGAAAAAATGGCTAGTGAGAGTTTGGTTTTCATTGACCAAGATACCTATGTTATTTTTTCAGATTTATATGGGGTAAACAGAAAATTTATTTTCCCCAAATGTCACTTACCCAGGTAAGGTAAGTGATACATATCTCCAAAATGGGTAAACAACTTTCCCACTTAGGAGGAAATTTGACGACATATAGAATGAAACAAATTATCCCTTTTAATAATAACTTTTCATAACCTAAAATAGTCATTGTCTTATTTACCTAAAAAATAAAAAAAATATATATATATATATATATATATGTATAAATACAATTACCTAAATAAATAACTTCCCAAAAAACGAATAAAATTAAATATTTTGAAACAAAGAAATACATCTTCATAAAACGGTTTCTTGCGCTGTTTTCCGTCTTCACGTAGCATGTAAATGAATATTTGTGACTTCTTATAATTCAGTTACATTCTAAATTGTTTGGTTGTATTAACTCTCATCAATGACCGCATAGCGCAGTGGATTAGCGCGTTTGACTTCGGATCAAAAGGTCGTGGGTTCGACTCCCATTGTGGTCGTTGTTTTCTGTTTAATTTTTATTGATAGTTTAAAGCTTAAATTAATGGATTGTGCTCTCAACAGTCCGGAACCTTAAGGTTATGTTTTTGAAGGAGAAAAGTAGAGAAAAGAAAAGAGAAGTAGGAAAATCTTTACAAATGTTATATAAATTTCCTTTCCTTACCCTACCTTTTCCTTCAAACCAAACATGGCTTAAGAGATAGATGTTGAGTTTAGAGTTGTCACTGAATCAGGTCTGGTAAATTTGTGATGGGGTGGACCAATTCCCAGGCCGGTTATTAATCAGTTCTACAAAATAGAACCAAACCAATTATTAATTGGATCCGATCCAATCATACTCGACATTTATAAATACCTATGAAATAACAATTTGAAATTTCATTTTTGACAATATAACCTTAATAAAAATAACAATTGATGAGGGTAAATTTGGCCCTCCAATGACATTGTGACACATGGCATTTTGGAATAGTTGGATGACACATGAACACCACCTAAGCGATGACTTGGAGTCTTAGATCGCGGTTTCTCTTCGCCTTGACTTGGCGACCTGCCTTCACTGCCAACTTGACAACCTCGACCACAACTCAGGTCGACTAGAAGCATCTCATCCAAGGCCGACCTGTAGCACCTTGTCATTGGCAGAAGTGACCTCGATGCGAGGAGCGATCTCCCTCAAGGGCGTGCCGGCCTGACTAAGGTCCAGGTGGCGACTTGCAAGACGTGCTCGTCGATAAATTCGACATGCATATCTCGACACTCCCACATTTCTCAGAAGTTGGCCCACGTACCGAACGTTTCGGAGGGTGGTCAACATGCATGGTGGTTACCTCCGAGGATCTTGGACCAGTTAAACGACCTCCTGGAAATCTTGGATGCGATGCGTGAAGCCCACACCAAACAATGCCTATATAAAGGCACCAACCCCAATGACATAGGGAGGAGGCAAGTAAGCACATTTTAGATCTCTCATACTTTCTGATTTTTTTAGCCCGCGATCTACTACGAGAGTACTAACTTAACCATTGGAGCGACCTCGCCAGGTTAGCCACCCCAGGTCCTCTAACATTGATTCCTTGCAGGTTTCTCCGAAGAGCTACCCAGTTCGGCACCCAATTTACCCCCTAGCTCGACCTAGTCAGCTTGGCATCCAAGTCTTCATCCAACAAAAATCCTCCACTTCGAGCTTTGAGTCATCGACCACCTAGAAGTAGTCCGAACAATAAGGTGCTACCAAAAAACCCTTCACCAACAATAATTAGTAAACTATAAAAATGTTGATAAAAGCAAGTGTTTTAAGCAAAATTATATTGTATTCTACCTATCAAATTTACCCTTTAGACATAGAATTGTAATAAAAAATATACAAGA
Source organism: Nelumbo nucifera (assembly GCF_055504915.1). Classification (NCBI taxonomy): domain Eukaryota; kingdom Viridiplantae; phylum Streptophyta; class Magnoliopsida; order Proteales; family Nelumbonaceae; genus Nelumbo; species Nelumbo nucifera. The sequence goes on along the minus strand of NC_142651.1, from coordinate 41,859,629 downwards.
AAAAACATGAAACCTCTGTATATTATTAATTACATAATCAGTTCAAGTCTTAATTAGTTTGGAGCAGAAAAATCTGGCCCCGACCCAATTATAATCAGGTCAAAAGGCTTAGAACCAAGGCAGAATTGATGCATGGTGGTTACCTCCGAGGATCTTGGACCAGTTAAACGACCTCCTGGAAATCTCAGATGCGATGCGTGAAGCCCACACCAAACAATGCCTATATAAAGGCACCAACCCCAATGACATAGGGAGGAGGCAAGTAAGCACATTCTAGATCTCTCATACTTTTTGATTTTTAGCTCGCGATCTACTACGAGAGTACTAACTTAACCATTGGAGCGACCTCGCCGGGTTAGCCACCCCAGGTCCTCTAACATTGATTCCTTGCAGGTTTCTCTGAAGAGCTACCCAACTCGGCACCCAATTTACCTCCTAGCTCGGCCTAGTCAGCTTGGCATCCAAGTCTTCATCCAACAAAAATCTTCCACTTCGACCTTTGAGTCATCGACCACCTGGAAGTAGTCCGAACAATAAGGTGCTACCAAAAAACCCTTCACCAACAATAATTAGTAAACTATAAAAATGTTGATAAAAGCAAGTGTTTTAAGCAAAATTATATTGTATTCTGCCTATCAAATTTACCCTTTAGACATAGAATTATAATAAAAAAAATACAAGAAAAAACATGAAACCTCTGTATATTATTAATTACATAATCAGTTCAAGTCTTAATTAGTTTCGAGCAGAAAAATCTGGCCCCGACCCAATTATAATCAGGTCAAAAGGCTCAGAACCAAGGCAGAATTGATATAATCGGTTCAATCTATTCAGTTTTATCCAGTAGACCCGATCCATTGACAACTCTAACTCCTTTTTTGGCGATTATTTAACAAAATTGCTCAATGAAGGTATCAATAGAAAATTTATTTATAAATCCAGAACATAAGAAAAAAATGGAAATAAATTCAAATTAATTGATTTTTTATACTTAAAGCAAATAGGATGCAAATTCTTTGTGTCTCTTACAAAAGAGATAATATATCTGATTCTCTTTTGATGAAATATTTCTTACAACTTGAAGATTTATATCTAAGTTAAAGTCAAGCGTCAAATAATATGCCCCAGTATTTTAGAGAACAGTGGATATTACTTCCTTCAATTGGGCTTTAAAAGCCAAAATATAATAATCGGCATCGTGAAAAATTAATATACCACCTCTCTTCTGGACTAAAGCTGTTGGACACAAACTAACTTTGCTCTTCGAGGACGAGGACTAGTACTTTGTTTAGTGGACTTGCTTGGAAACAATGGTGGCAGCTGTGTATTGTCCCACCCCAGATCAAAATATTTATTTGGAGGGCTGTTAAAAGAGGTTTTACCCACTAGAGCTAATCTCCATAAACTTCGTTGAGTGTAGAAAGAGAATACCCACATGAGGAAATTAACTACCGAACATGCATGTTTTGCTGTATTTCCAGGCAATTAAACCTATCTGGTTTGGATCGGCACTCTACTTGTGTGTTGAATTGTTTTCGAGTAGAAATGTGGCACAATCAGTGTTTTAAAAGGTGTGAGAGACGGGAGGCATGTCTCCGGGCTAGGTGCCTTCAAAACACGCTAAGGCGTATGCCAAAGGCATTGTGTTAGAGGCATACATAGTAAAAGCCTTATTTCATCGAACAGGTACAATTCAGTATGTCTAATTGGTCTGTTTAAATTGATTTTGATTCAAACAGGTCCAGCCCAAACCTGGTCCATTGACACCCCTAATATATTGATGTGGTTTAGTCTTATGCCTTAAGCTTGCAGGAACCTTAGCAGTGATAGACATTAGTTCTAATCCTAGAGTGAAATTATGGGTGCAACAAGAGCAATTCCTTCCACCTGGTCAAAGGGCTTCAGGAAAATTCTTGTTGAATCTGGTGGGAGAGCTGCTGGGTTTTTTCTAATATCTAAGGAAATCAACTAACATTGTAGATGATGTAGAAGTTTTCAAGCTTAATCTTTCTAACTTCCTAAGCCCTCCTAGATTAAGATGGGATGTCTGGGAGATAGAACTCTGTTCTATGGGATTCACTTGTTGCATGTCAGTCTCTCTCCAAGTGAATTGGGATGCAAAAGCAACTGCATCTATTTTAATCATAGAGGGCTCCCTGGTGAGTCGTGGGTCTTCCAAGTTTGATAGTAGTGTAAAAGATGAACAACCATACTCCTACGTCTTGATCTAAGAAAAGTACTTTTTTCTTGTATGTATAATGTATTGAGCCCGGATTTGCTGCTTGCATCGCGGCATCAATTGAGCCCGGATTTGCTGCTGCATCTCTACCCATAGAACACTACTGGTGCATATTAAAAACATTTACCACCATATCAATCAAGTTTGGATCTCCTATCCACAATTTTTCTCACATCCCTACCTACAAGACACTACCATCATGTATTGATAACATCTCCCTTCATCAAAATTCAGGGGTTTTGATTGATCAAAGCTCTTCTGGTATCACTTGTTTTCAGTCATTTTACAACCTTGAATTTGGTCCTAAAAAATCCAGCCAAACCTGTGCCTGTGCCAAGGCAAATTTGACCCTACAATATAGGCATATATTTACATGGATATATTGCACATATATACATACAATGGTACATATTTTACAATTATACATTGATAGATGATACACATATGCATTAGTTAGTATGCTGATATGGGCTTCGCCAAGTTAGCTCACCCAGCTTGAATTAAATTTTGGGCGCAAAAACTATAATGTTTTGCTTAATTCTGTCCGGCTTGTTGGGTATTTGGGCCTAGATATGGCCCAGAAAAATCTCACCCGTCAAGGGTAGGTCTATCAATGTGTTAGGCCCGGCTCTGGGTAGGCCTAAATCCCAATATAGATTGGTCTCCCTATCTCACAAGACTCATCTATTTCTCAACTATTCCATTTGTTCAGAATTCAATTTCATTTGTACCAGTAAAAAAAGCATGGGAATGCAAATCAAAGAGTGTGCTTTTGCTTCATGTTTTATTTCTTTTTTTTTTTTTTTGCATTGAAAATAAGTAAAACATATTGATAACAACTTGTTCTTGTGGTTTAGGGATGCACTTTAAAATTAGACTAATGATTTTGACGACTTGGGGGTTATTTGGTATCGAAGGCGTTTATAAAATAAACGTTTTGTACAATTGTATCTTGAAAAATGAGACAAAATCTGTTTTAAATGTTTTGTATGATTTTTTTACACCTCAGCGCCATTAAGTGCCATATAAGCCAAATAATAAAAAAACGGTTTTGAAAATGAAAAATGTCAAATTTGATGTTTTTTTATAAATGATTCACACAATTTTTGAGAGATCAGATAAACAGCTCAACTAAATAACTTTTTTTAGGCTTTCTTTTTTTTTGTTAAAGGCATCTACAATGCTGAACTGGCACTGTTTCTCCAAAAAACTACATTGCTACTAAACACCGTCTTGGTCTCGAGACCGGATCTGCTCCTCACAAAGGGCGCCTCACACATGCCTCACACTCACATCCTACCATGCATTGAAAACATTTCCCGTACTTGTAAGTTATTTTTCATGGGAGATGTTCCCAGTGTACGATGAATGTGCACATGAAGCGCCCAAATGTGAGGAACAGATCCCATTTCCTTGGTCTCAGGCTTCATTAACCTCACAATTTTATTTCAAGCTGCCGACTGGCTAGCAAATTAAAGAAGGTCAGTTCAGAGTCAGAGAGGTGGCGGTGTCTGAATTGTGTTTGTGGGACTTGGACTACATTCTCCTAGAAGATGCTTTAGGTTGTTACTTTTCTAGAGTGTAGTTATTTTCTTTTGCATAAAAAAATATGAAGTAAAACTTAAAAGTAAAAATAGATCACAATTTTTCATTCAATTCATATGTACTCACATACTTTTGCATACTTTTGCATCAGTGCAAATGGATGTGATTTGCAGTTCAAAACAAATTAGGCCAAGGTTTATTGTCTAGGCCAAACACCATGAAAATCAGAAATATAATTTATTTTACTATTGAATATCATTCCAACAAGGTGTACAATTTATTGATGAGAAGCTTGATACTTGGAATAATAGAGTTATAATCAAAATAACGATTAATTTATTTGTTGAGAATGTCAAAATGAATATTGTTTTTAAATATTCTTTATTAAGAAACACTATTATTCTCCCATAAGGCTTAGTTTGGTAATAGTGCCAATACAAGTGTTCAATGCAAATACAAGATTTAGAGTATAAATACAAAATACAAGGTTTTGCATTCTATATATTTATAATTTTACTCTTTTCAAATTGACCCTAAGGCTGCATTTGATTGCAATACAATTTTATTTGCATTAGTACAAATGCATGTGCGCAAATGAAAATAATGCAAAATTTGGTTTAATTTTATTTTGGGTTTTGCTTTATTCTACTTCAGATCTTATTTTACATTATTTGCAATGCAACCAAAGAAAATAAGATAAAATTTGAAACAAAAATAAATCAGAATTTGCACCCAAATCATTTGCACTATTATAGTTTTGCATCAGTATAAATTTATTTACTCTGCGACCAAACACAACCTAAGTTCCAATACCTTCATAGAAAAAAATCATCTCAAAGGATCTTGCCACATGTTGAAAAATATGCCTCGAGTACCTTTTAAAATTGTTGAATCAAAAAGTTTGGAGACACATTCAATAATTAAAACTCCAATACAAGTTTTGTATATAGCTGTGGTAGGGAGTAGGGAGTTTCCCTACACCAACCTACCTATTTGGCAAATTATTGGAAGGATCTTGTGATTGATATAAAACATCCATCAGATAGGTATCTTTTAACAAAACGCAATGGTGCCAAACACCACCAAAATTGGCTTTAAACTTTCAATATTATGAAACTTACGTGTAAATAGACCTATTCACGGGCTGGGCTGGGCTGGGCTTTGCATCTACATTAACAAAATATGCTTAGGCCCAAGCTCGAGCCTGGCCTGACCATCGGGCCAAGGTTTTGAGCCTGAGCCCAGCCTTCATATAAAGCCCGAAGCTTGGGGTCAAACCCAAGCCCAATTAAAAATTTGGAAAAATCATTTTTTATTTTATAATTCAATTAAAAACTATTTTATTTATATTAAAAGACCTCAAAACTTAAAATAAAAATAATGAAAGATCTCATTATTACTTGAAAAAAGAGAAGAGAAATAAAAAAAATATTATATATATATTTTTATTATATAATATATTATCAAATCAAATTCAGACTCGGACCACCTGTCCAAATCCGACTTAAAATTAACCTGAGCCAGGCTGGTTCATTGGACTATCCGGCCCACGAACAGGTCTTGTTTGTAATGGATACAAGATAGAGAGATGTTCGGAGACTAGTTTTGAGTTCGAAAACTAATGTCACATGTAAGATTCCTTTGTTGTTCAGGGAAATTTAATAAACAACTCGATCATATCCATCATTAAGTGTGGATTCTAGAACTTCATGATATAAATGTATTAGAATATTTACTTTATACCGTGCATTATTACATTGCAATTAAGGGGAGTTGCACAAAGAAGAGGCAAAAACGTGGGTATGGGGAATCTTCCATGGAAGATAAATAAACAATGAGATTGGGTTTCCCACCAAACACGAAAACCATACAAAGTTCAAAATCACATGATATGCTGAGTAAATCTGGATCTAATCTTTATTTATATGGCATATATAAGATGGAATAATTTAATTGTAGTTTTCCCTTGCCGGATACAAATCGAAAAGTTTTTGTTATTAGGAGATCTCAAAGCTCAAGTTGACCATCTAGATAATGAACCCATTTTCCAGCTGTTTAAAAAATAGAGTTAGGTTATGTTATATGAAATCATGAACTCGTTTCATGTTTCCTACCCATCTAAAGTGAATTCATTCTGGGGTTATTTTCCAATGTGTTTTTTGTGAGTTTAAGTGTTCAACAAACTGATCAGACTGGTTTGAGATCAACAAGTTGGTTTTTAAATAAAGATACAGAAAATATATTCTTTGTAGGGGTGTTAATGGTATTCGAAAATTTAATTTTGAGTTTGAGATTTGGCATAATTGAATCGGATTCAGATAATTCGAATATTTAATTGGTCGAATTCGGATATCCTATTTATATCGAATAGCTAATTGGATTCGAATTCGGATATGATCTAATTCGATTTGATAAATATCCGAATTTGATCGATTATTTAATTCTTATATATAATATATAAAATTTTTAAATGTTTTATATAATAATTAAATTTTATAAATAATTTATATATTTATATACTTTATATAAATAAAATATTTATTTTATATATTTATTAATTACCTAAAATAATTAATTAGTCGAATTCAAATCGAATAGAATATTTGAATATTTAATCAGATATTAACTTTCAATATCCATCGGATCTCGAATCAAATTCGAATATCGAATTTTTTAATCGGATTTCAATTCGGATATTACCTGATCTGATTCGAATTCGTTCCGTTTATACCCCTAATTCTTAGTTGCCTATGTGTTTTTTCTTTCCAAAACTGAAAAAGAAAATATGTTCTTGAATTTTTTGTTTAAATAATATTTTATCTAATATCATGCACATTCCATAAATCATGTAATGTATGTACTATAATTGTTAGAAATGATTCTGGTGCTCTCTGTTTTGCATTCTATAATTTCTATGGCCATGCAACCTGTTTGTGGACGGAGTTTCTTACTCTTCTTGATCGTATTCTCTTATGCATCAATCATGGAATTGTTGAGATAGGAGTGGAGAGTAATAATGGGTTCTAGTTCAATTGCTTACTCTTACAAAATAATCTCTCGTCTTTTGATCAATTGCTTACTATTCCAAAAGAATCAAGCACATTCTTTGCAACATTCCTAGGTATTGATGTTGGAAATCCAACATTCTGACTAGCTAGTTTTAGACAGCTGATTCGTGACGATTATATTAATATTCCACTTCTTTGTATTGATTAAGTTTTTTTTTTTTTTTTGCTTTGTAATAAAGGTAATTTAGGTCTTGTTTGGTTTGCAAGAATAGGGGTCTGGAATCGTAATCAAAATGGGCTATTCCGATTTCATCTGTTTGGTTAGGCGGAATCAGAATCCCATTCTCATTCTTGCTAGAATGGCATTCCCCCATTTGAGGAAATGGTCATTCCTTATCCCTCTTTTGGGAATGAAATATCATTCCTGCTGGTTTCAATTCTCATTCCCATTCCTGTTTGAACCAAACAGATTATGGGAATAGACCATTCCAATTCCAATTTTGGAGGATTTCAATTCCAATTCCGCCTGTAAACCAAACGGACCCTTATTTTCTTTGGGTGGGTGATGAATGGGTTAAGTTGGTTAATTTGAGAGCTCATTGTGGTTTGGTGCAAGGGTCCATCATGAATGTGTACTCTAAAGGTAACTGCCCCTCCAAACTTTGGGGTTTAAAAAAACATAATATTTGTACTACAATATTTAGTTTTATTTTAACAAGCATAATATTGATGGTTTCAAAGTCATGAAATGAAACCAATTTGTTTTCGTCTTTCAAAACAAAAACATAATTCACCATGCTTTTGTTTTTTGCTGATGTAACAATTTCTACAAGTGAGAAAGAACATTGATTTTGTGAAACACCCTCTTCAATTTTCAAGTGATGATTGTATTGATTTATGCTACACAAAAATAAAATAAAACCATTCCATTTCAAATGGTCTTATAAAGAAAACTAGATCGTATTCAGATTTCATACATCCTTGATAAAATAAGCAAAAAAACCTCATTTTATCGATCTTTAATGACTAGCTTTTTAGTTAATTTTTAATTACTGGTAACTATGCATTGTTCTTGGGCCTAATCAAATCGTCCCTATTAAGTCTATATGGGACGGGCTTAGAAAAAGACGTAAGGTTAAAAGGAAATTAAGGTCCATATATAATTTTAAGGATAATTACTTACGTTTGAGGAAACTACTTCCTTTAGTTTCAAAAACTTTTTACATATATCTTTTTTTTTTTTTTTGAAGGCTTTGCATATATTTTGACCTTTCAAAAGTTATAATACTTACAGACCAAAGTGTCCTTAACTGTTCATTTAATTTTTAAAACTTGCTATTCTCTCTCTCTCTCTTTTCTTCTTTTCTTCTTTCTCTCTTTATTTTTCTTTCTTCATTCCTCTCTTTCCTGTCCTACATACACCCACATATCACTCGATTGAAGCACTTTTTCCTTTGCCCTATTTGTCCGTTATAAAAATCGCTAATTCCATTATCTAGTTTCTTAGGTTTGTCCCTTCTAAAAGGAAGCAAAAGAAGAAGAAGAAGAGAGAGAGAGAGAGAGAGAATTGATGAAGAAGAAAATTTATAAAAAAGAAAAGGACCGTAAATGTTTTCTTAGTATATGTTTGGCATCAATGTTGCAGTTGTAGCACCGTTTTCTCAGAAAACAGTGTTACTGATGGGTGGCTTGGAGCACTGTTTTTTGAAAACGGTGCTCTTATTTTTGTTTGGAATCATTGCTGGCCAGGTAGGATATTTCCTAGAGCAACAACAACTTTTTCTGTTTGATATCACTGCTCCAGGAAATGTTTTCAACACTGGTACCTATTATCCAATGCCACATCACTGCCCTGTTGACAGCAACGAGCTACAGCTCCAGAAAATGCCAAATTTGGCGTTGCTCCAAGCCACGGCTTCCCGATTTCTGAGGCATGGCTCAGAGCACTATTTTATTTTTTTTTATATAGAAAAACAGTTCTAAACAAATGCCCGTTTCCTAGAGCACCGTTTTTTTCAATGTGGCATTGATGTGGCACCATTGCTCCAAGAAACGACAACGATGCCAAACAACCCCTTAATAGGTAACCTATTTGAGTTATGTGGGACCATCTTAAATGATATATCTATATCTATATCTATATCTATCTGTCTATAAATAATTATCCCTAATTTTAATTTCTTTTATGGCAACCTGAAAGTCATGGTCCATCCAAGGGGGGATTCCAAAGTGTGGCAGGTTTAAGATTACATGCAAGAAATCCTCTTCTTGATTCTCAGGTTAGAGAAAGTGATAGATGGAGGCTCATTCTCTACATGTCTTCCTTAGGTTGTGTTTGGTTTTGAAATAAAAGGAAAGGAAATTGAGTCAATTAAAGGAAGAGGTTTCCTTTTCTTTCAAACCAAACATATGATTAGTGTGCTTACAATTCTCCATTCCATTGAACAATATGTGGAGTTTGGGATGAGATGGGGAAATTTCTCAAAAGTCACCTTATAGAAGGTTAGGACAATACATGAGAGTGGCTTAGGTCTAAAGAATCAAGGGACCAAGCCCCATTCGTTTGTCGGTATTTAGTGGGGTGTAAGTTGGTTAACTAGTAAGTTGACCACAATACCTACCTTCATTTGCTGCTAAATTGTGTCCTATGGGAAATGAGGATACCTAAGAGTATTAGTTATCCGGATAATTGATACCCTCCTGTGACGTGGATAAATAACTTACCTGCAAACTTGTTAAAGCCGATTAGCGTTCTCTCTCTCACCTCTTTCTTTAAAGTAATTGATAGCATACACGAATGGTGGAAACTTGCTTACTTGGATAAGTTTTATTTGAGAAAACATTTGCCTAACTAAACCTACTTAACCAAATAAGTAAAAACGGATGAGTTCCAAGAAGATCAAACCTTTCAGAGTAGTGATGTTTTTAATATCTCATTTGATAGTCTAAATTGTGGAAATGATTACTGTGGATTCATGTATTTTATCATTGATGTAGAGTGTTATCATTGGTTCCACAGCCCGTTCAATAGCCATAATGTTTAATTTATCCGAATTCATCTTCTAGGCCATAGAAAAAGCAAACAAATTATCAGACTTCTACGGTGATGTGGTGGTGAAGACTCGAAATACCCAAAGAAGAGGTAGAGGTTGAAGGGATAGAAATGATGAGGTATGAGGGTATGGGTGCAACTTGAGAAAACTTGGGGTGGGTTTCTATCAAAATTCGAATGGGCCAAGTCTAAAAGCCCGGGCGCAAAGAAGTGCAAAATGCTATCTCAGGCCAATCCGAGTTGCACCCCTATAAGGGTCATCAAGCTCTTTTAGGATTGTAATTTGTTCTTTTGGCTCAAGTTTGGTCAATATTTGTTGGCCCAAACTTCTTTTGGGTCATTTTTTTTTTAATACAAGCTCTAGGGTCATTTGATTTATACAGTTGTTTTGTGTGAGTGCCTAGACTTAATTTTGGGTTCAGTTTGGAAGGAGTACAAATACAAATATGTATAGTATAAATACATACAAAATAATACAAAATACAAGATTAGTTTTGCACTCTACATATTTGTAAATTGTTCTTTCTGTGTTTTAATAAATTTTATTATCTTATCATTTAAAAAAAAAGAAGAAAAAAATATGCATACATTTGTATTGCACGTGATAATTTCAAATAATTATAATAATAGTAATAAATTATTATTATTATTATTATGATGATGATGATAATATTCCCAAAATTCGACCTAAATAGATTAAAAATTTGAAGCATGTTTTATTGACAAATCAATTATATTTCAACTTAAAGACTTAACTTTAAATATTTTCCCTTTATATCAATATTTTCAAAACTGGAGAATTTTTCGACCCGAACCCGTCCGTCCAAGTTGTAGAGTGTGATAACTGTTAAATCATCTATTGGGAAATAAAACACTCGGAATCTGTCACGTTACGGTGTTCAGTTGTTCACTGGAGACTGGAGAGCCCTGAGTCAATAAAAACAGAGCAGAGCACCTTTCGTCCCCTCCAGAAAATGAAGCATTGATTAAACACAGATTACCTCGATTATGGTGCATTGCCATTACTTCTCGTTTTTATGGTTATAATATATATGCCTCATACAGTGCATCACGTCTCATCTTATTAAAATGCTTCCGACTTTGCGACAATCTTGAATTGATCAACGGTCGTTAAATAAAGAAAATATACAGTAGCGGAGTTGGTGAAGTCAAAGAGGGAGCAGGTTTTCTCTCTCCTCTGGGAGCTCTCATCACAGTTATGGAGCTTGACATTTCTCGGCTGCTTTCGGCCTCTGAGGGAAGTCAAATCCTATTTAGGGCTTGCTATGATGGAAATTTTAATTGAAGTTTTTGAGTTAGGGTTTCTCATTTTGTAATTGCAATTCTTCATAGTCTTTGTGACGAAGACGATGGGTTCGTTATAACGAGAAATTGATCTCTCAGTTTTCAAATTTGCCTGTAAATTATCCGGCCATGGCTTGGAATCCTTTCCAGGACGCTGCCAATTCGAAGCCACTGTTTGTAACCATCTATGCCACGGTCCTCGTTGGCATCGCATTATCGTCTGTCTATGTCTTCTCCGCCATTTACTCGGGCAAGACAATATACTCTATCCCTTGGTCCTCCTCATCTCTTTCACGTAAGTCTCATTTTGTTTCTGGTTGATGGTGTTTTCTCCTTTTGAATTGATCCTCTTTTTGTAGGTTCTGAATTACTAGTCTTTAATTTCTCCTAGTCTTGTTACTTGGTTTAATGGGTTGAATTTTGATCGAGTTAAGAGAAATTGCGAGTATCAGTTAGGTTTCTAGGCATTAAGATCAATTTTATCCTCAAGATGAAACTGGTTTCAATGAAATGCTTGCAGTTTTAATAATTCAAATAGAGAGGAACTTCCACAGTTCATGATAGTACTATCTTTGCATTATGGGAATTAAATATAGGAGGTCAATGGAAAAGGAGTAAGTTTGGAGATTATACTGATGGTATTTTTCTATAAGTTGCTTCTTCATATCATTTGGTCTTTCTTAGTGTCCTTGTATCCCTTAATTTTTTTCCTATTTAAAATTCAATTCTTCTTTAGGGTTGGTCAGCTTACATATGGGAACCCTAAAAGGTATATTTTTATGCATTTTAAGACATGCATCTTTCTACTACATCCTTTTTTTGTTTTGGTATTTGGAACTGTAACTTGGCCTATCTGGTGTAACTTAACTTTCCATTCATTTTATTGAGGCGCTCAATTTAGAATTGCCAGTTCAAGTGGTGACTTTATATCACAAGGTTACATCATATCTTTATAAATTCAAATATCATCAGGAAAGTTTGTTCCATAGAACTTTGGCTCCAAAGCCTCCAAATTGCATCTTTTGTGATGATATCCTCTCTGTTTTTAGTGTTTTGCCATTTAATATCTTAAAGGAAATTCTTTTTCAGGTGTAGATGCTCCTCAATTGGAACATGCTCTCAACTTTTCTAGACCATTTGCAGGGGTTGGAGTTACTGGGCCTGCATCACAACCTCAAAGTATATGGACAAAGCCAATATGGGAAGTTCCACCTCCTGGTACCAAAATGCCGCCTTTGAAGGCCTTTCGTCTGACAAAAGAACTTGTCAGCCACAGAGTGAAAGATAATATTATCATTGTAACCTTTGGAAACTATGCATTCATGGATTTTATCATGAATTGGGTTAAACACTTGACCGATCTTGGTCTTTCTAATTTTCTTGTAGGTAATTTCATGAAACTTCAAGTGTGCAACTCAATACAACTTTACCCTATTCCTGCTATTCAATTCTTGTGGTAAAGAAATTCTGTTTTCTTTTTATAGGTGCAATGGATACGAAACTTTTGGAGGCCTTATACTGGAAAGGTGTTCCAGTATTTGATATGGGCAGTCATATGAGCACAATAGATGTTGGTTGGGGTTCACCAACATTTCACAAAATGGGGAGAGAAAAAGTTATTTTGATAGATTCCATGCTGCCTTTTGGCTATGAGCTACTGATGTGTGACACAGACATGGTTTGGTTAAAGGTATGTTTTGATTTTTCCTTTGGAGCCTACCACTGCCTTGTTTGCATGATTGTTTGTGGTTTGTCACTTATTAGTGTGAATGAACTATTTCTGTTTCTACCTATAGATAAGAAAAAGGAAAAGAAACTAAAAAATGGTCTTATTATAAGCTGGGATGCCAAGAGTTTCTTCTTCCTACTCACTAATTCAGTTGTCCAACTGTAGATAAATTTAGTGGGTTCATCAGTCAAGGATTTGCTTTTTGTTTTTCTTTCATAAAAGTTACTATATTAGATGTAGAATCAAAACCCTGAAGGTATTTTATGGTGAATTGCTTCCCGAATAAAATTGAAAGATGATTAGTTCATTGAAACCTCCTTTCAAATAAATAGGTTACCAATCCCTTTAATAGTCTACTCAATCATGTCTTGAAACACATTCAAGGTGAGGGCCAAATCTAGTGTGGGTAAGATTATTTCTATATGGGTTTCCCCATAGTAATCGATACAATCTATACCTTTCTTTCGAAAAAAAAGAAAATACAATCCATACCTTATTTTGTTCAACTGTTCATGGTTAACAATTTGAATGAAGTAAGAAATAAAGAAAAAAAGCCCTATTTTTGTAACATCTCCTGTGCCATCTTAACTATTCATAAGATATTAGAATGACAAACAATCTCCCAAGAATTCTGTCTTTATGTATAGTTTCTTTGCTGTTCTGCATGTGGATCATCACAAGATAAGTTTGTAATGGATAGCTGTATTTCAACTCCTCTTTTTCTTGTATTACCTCTACCTTCCACTCTAGATTTTCCTTTCTGATTCATCATTTATTGCTTGTCTTTTCCATGGAACAGAATCCTCTCCCATATTTTGCTCGCTTTCCTGAAGCAGATATCTTAACTTCAAGTGATCAAGTGGTGCCAACAGTTGTTGATGACAGGTTGGAAAATTGGCAACAAGGTGAACATTGCATCAAAAGCTTGATTGTCCATGCATGGTACTTTTTAGTTCTTTTAAGTGGCTTCTCACAACAGATAATGTTCTAAGTTTATTCAACCAAGGAACATTAACCTAATTTGTTGTAAACATTAACACTTACCAGTTTAAGTTGCTACATAGAAGAGGAAATCAGTATACATCATGCATCTTACATCTTCTATGTGAATATGAACTCTGGTTTTTGGTTCCCCTATTAAATGTGAACTAAACCTATGTAGGTTCTCCATCACCCATATTTGTGTATGACCTTTCTAGTTAGATCGTCCCGCCAAAGTAATTCTTGGGCAGAATCTTCCTTCCCATAATGTTACGATCCATTTGTCCCACATTAGTAGTATGGGATGCTAATGTGATGTATGCCACATCGGTAGTATGGGATGCTGTTGTGGGATATATATGTTCTTGGGTTCCCTCCCTCTAACAGCTAGCTTTTAGGGGTGAGTTCTCCTAAGGCATAACAAATGGTATCAGAGCCTACACTATGCCTCCCAGTTGCAATCGTGCGGCGCAAGTGGTGATATCGGTATTGCAGTGTTCAGCCGGGAATAGGTGGATTAGTGCAAAGCCAGCCTGCGTGGGCACCGGGACTCTGCGGAGCATGGTGGAATGTTACAATCCATTTGTCCCACATTAGTAGTATGGGATGCTGTTGTGGGATATATATGTGCTTGGGTTCCCTCCCTCAAACAGCTAGCTTTTAGGGGTGAGTTCTCCCAAGGCACATAACAAAGTACTCCCTATCAAGGTTTTTGAACCGTCGTTGACCCAGACGGTTGGACCGTTCGGCCCAGGAACCATCCAAGCAACCGGTTCCGTTTTACCTAAAACCCGGTTTTGGTCAAAAAACGTTGAAAAAGTCAACAAACCGTTGACCCGAGCAGTCGAACCGTCGACCCATTCAATGGTTTTTGACCGTTTTTTTAGTTTTTAATTATTTTTTTAATTTGTTTGTCAGAACGGGCCGTCTGTACGAACTGGACAGTCAGACCGTCGACCCGGAAATCAGTGGCCAGAACGGTTCCGTTTCCGGGTCATTTTTTTAAAACATTGCTCCCTGTAAATAATCTTTTCCTCTATCAGCAATGACATATCTTCTGGCCCATGTATTGCAAAGCATGATCTTGTGTATATGCTTGAATCTGATGCTTTATGTTTTATCACCAGTATTTTTGACAACCTCTTCTATAATACTTCATTTTGAACTTGCTCCATGTTAGAAGACCATTAGTTAATTTAGGGTCCGTTTGGTTCTCAGTCAAAATTGGAATCGAAATCCTCCGGAATCAGAATGGTCCATTCCCATAGTCTGTTTGGTTCAGACAGGAATGGGAATGGGAATCAGAATCAGCAGGAATGGGATTTCATTCCCAAGGGAGGGGCAGGGAATGGCCATTCCCTCAAAAGGGGGAATTCCCTTCTGGAAGGTATGGGAATGGGATTCCAATTCCGCCCAACCAAACAGTTGGAATCGAAATAGCCCATTCCGATTCCGATTCCAGACCCCTATTCCCGCAAACCAAACGGGGCCTTAGTTCAATAAACTTTTTTAGAATTATAAAAGTATGCATTGAACACTAATAATGTATTATTAGCTGATATAACAATTTATCTATGTAAATTTGTGTTGGAAGGGGGGTGTGCATCCACATGCATGTATACAGAAACTTTTGGTGTCAGTCTGACATCTATCTTGGGAATGTTGGAGATTATTTGAGTTTTTTAATTTATTCACTAAAAGTGTTGTAAATAGATACAAATCAGAGAATAGAAAGAAGAGGTTGATATTAGTATTCTTCTTACAAGAAAGTAGCTAGAATACCCCTGGCCCCTGCTTGTACAAAGCACAAACATGCCTAGCTTGCCTAGATTATGATCAAATTTAGGCTTTGCAACACCTTTGTTTATCAGCTAGCTGGAGATCATACTTGACAAATGGGAATACACTTTACCAAAGAACACTGTTTCTTGAATGAAATGACAATCAACCTCAAGGTGCTTCACTTAGTTATGCTAGATAGGGTTATGTGTGCCATTAATTGCAGCTTGGTTATCATAGTACAACATCAGTGGTTTGTCATAAGTAATGCCTAACTCTTCAAGTAATCAACATAGCCAAAGATTCTTGGAGATACTGTGAGCCATTGCCCTATACTTTGCTTCAGCACTTGACTTGGCAACTGTGAACTATTTCTTGCTCTTCTAAAAGGCCATTACCCAATGCTGGTCCTAAGTATCTGGGGTCTTGGGAGGGGTAGACTGGACACAGGTCTAACTTTTGACATTTCTTGCTCTTCTGTAACACTAAATTTCCACTCAGAAAAGTACAATTACCAAAAGTGGAACATCTATCATCAATTGAAACTTCAAAATAAGCATCAGTAAACACCTCTAGTGTCTTGTGATTATGGCAGGAATACAACTCTCCTTTGCTTGGACTTCCCTTAAAGTAAGCAAAAATCCCATTAGTAGACAACAAGACGTGGACAACTAGGAGCATGCATAAATTGGTTTACCACACTCACTACAAAAGATATGCCTAGTCTAGTCATATGAAGGTACAAGAGTCTCCCAACTGACCACTGAATTTCTCATAATCCTCCAGCAGATTACCTATAACCACTATAAGATCATCATGGTAGACAATTAATTTCTATTTCGACTGCTGCTACAGTAGTCCGAACAGGAAGAGGAGAAGAAGAAGAAGAAGAAGAAGAAGAAGAAGAAGAGGGGTCAGTCGAAAATCTGATGGTTAACCCATTCAGTCGACCCCCTTAATCTATATTAGCTTCTAATCATGTTTACAAAGACAGAAATGCCCTTACTTAAGTGTGGGGCAGAGTAACTCTAATAACACAGCCACATAAGCAAGTTACTTAATAAACAGAAGAAGACTAAACTACCCCTATTCGACACATCTTAACACTCCCCCTCAAGCTGGAGAATATATGTCATATAATCCCAGCTTGTTACATAGATAGTTCACTTTCCCTGAGCTTAGAGCTTTTGTAAACAAGTCTGCCCACTGGTCATTGGAGCTCACATGTTCTGTATTTATCTCTCCGGCAAGAACCTTCTCTCTCACAAAGTGGCAATCAACCTTTATGTGCTTTGTTCTCTCATGAAAGACAGGATTGGAAGAGATATGGAGTGCAACTTGGTTGTCACAGTACAATTTCATAGGTTTATCCATGTGAAACCCAATTTCTTGTAGAAGATTCCTCAGCCACACTAATTCACAGGTAGTGTGAGCCATGGCCCTATATTCGGCTTCAGCACTGCTTCTGGCTACAACCGTCTGCTTTTTACTCTTCCATGTCACAAGGTTTCCTCCCAGAAATGTACAATAGCCTGTAGTAGATCTTCTGTCACTCACTGAGCCTGCCCAGTCTGCATCTGTATACCCAACTACTTCAAGTTTTCCTCCTGGTTTATACAATAGCCCACGGCCTGGAGCTCCTTTCAGATACCTCACAATTCTAAGGACTGCATCCCAGTGAGGTATACGAGGGTTCTGCATGAATTGGCTCACCACACTGACTGCAAAGGAGATGTCGGGTCTCGTGATAGTCAGATAGTTCAGCTTTCCCACTAGTCATCTATACCTTCCAGAATCTTCAAATACTTCTCCTATATCACTGCTCAACTTAACATTTGGTTCCATAGGGGTCTCAGTCGGTTTTGCACCTAACAGTCCTGTTTCTTCCAATAGATCAAGGACATATTTCCTTTGACACAGATTCACACCTTGTTTTGACCTGGCAACCTCAATTCCCAAGAAATACTTTAATGTTCCAAGGTCCTTTGTTTGAAAATGATTTTGCAGAAATGCCTTTAGTTTGCCAATCCCCAATTTATCACTACCAGTGATGACAATATCATCCACATAGACCACTAATAAAATCTTACCAGCTTCTGAGTCATAGCTGAACACGGAGTAATCAACCTAGCATTGCTTCATTCCAAAACTCTTCACCACTTCACTGAACTTCCCAAACCAAGCACGTGGAGATTGCTTCAACCCATAAATTGCTTTCTTCAGCTTGCACACCTTACCACCCTCCCCCTGAGCAACAAACCCAGGTGGTTGCTCCATATATACCTCCTCCTCTAAATCACCATGAAGGAAGGCATTCTTTATGTCAAGTTGAAGGAGAGGCCAATCATACATAACTGCCAAAGAAATTAGAACACGAACGGAACCAATTTTAGCCACCGGAGAGAATGTCTCCATATAGTCCACACCATACAACTGTGAGTAACCTTTAGCAACAAGTCTGGCCTTCAGACGCTCCACACTACCATCTGGCAAGTATTTCATAGTATACACCCATTTACAACCCACAGCATGCTTCCCAAGTGGGAGAGTAGTGAGTTCCCACGTTTGAGTATGTTGAAGAGCAGAAAGTTCCTCCTCCATTGCCCGCCGCCATCCAGGTGAACTAAGAGCTTCTTGAACATTGTTAGGTATGGAAATAGAAGACAAAAGTGAAACAAACTGGCGATGTGAGGTAGAAAGACGAGATAATGAAACAAAATTGGAAATGGGATGGAGTGTAGAACTACGTTTACCTTTCCGTAAGGCAATGGGTAGGTCAAGATCTGAAGGTTCAGCAATAGGAGCCATGAGAGGATCCGCAGACTAGGTAGAAGTAGGAGGAGGGGCCGGTGTCGTTCGACGTGTATACACTTGTCGGATCGGTGGTCGTTCAGTGGTGACCTGCACTGGATGAGGAGATGAGTCTACTCCAACAACAGCCTTTGGAACTGAATCACTGACAGGAAGAGGAAGAGGAGGTAAGGGTGAGGACAAGGGTGCTTCAGGACGGGAGAAGGGAACAGACTCAAAAAAGGTGACATCAGGGCAGACATAGCACTTTCGGGCAATGGGATTATAACACTTGTACCCTTTTTGAGTCCGAGAGTAGTCAAGGAAGACACATTTAATTGAGCGTGCATCTAGCTTGTCTATTCCAGGACTCAGATTATGAACAAAGCACACACAACCAAAGACACGGGGAGTTAATGGAAACGGAGATAAAGTGGGAAACAAGATGGAGAAGGGTGACCGACCATGAAGAATAAAAGAGGGTATCCGATTAATGAGAAAACATGCAGTGAGTACAGCATCACTCCAAAACCGTTTAGGAACATTCATGTGGTGAAGCATAGACCGAGCAATTTCAAGAAGATGACGATTCTTCCGTTCAGCCACCCCATTTTGTTGAGGGGTGAAAGCACATGATGTCTGATGAATAATGCCATGCTGTTCTAAATACTGTTGAAATGCAGTAAGAAAATATTCACGACCATTATCTGAACGGAGAACTTTGATTGGAACACCAAATTGTGTACGTATTTCATCATGAAATTTTTGAAAAATGGAAAATAATTCACTTCTTTCTTTCATTAAGTAAATCCATGTCATTCTTGAACAATCATCAATAAAGGAGACAAAATACTTGTACCCATTGTAAGACTCAATTTTGATTGGACCCCAAACATCTGAATGAACCAAAGAAAAAGGACTCAACATGCGACTCTCAACTCTCGGACTAAAGGACACACGACGGTGTTTACCAAACTGACATGACACATATTGTAAAACTGACAACTGACTCAATGATGGAACCAACATCTTGAGAACCTTGAGAGATGGATGTCCCAGTCGACAATGCCATTGTAGAGGAGTAAGGGAGGTTTGAAGTGCAATTGAAGATCCACCGCCGTCAAGGTAATACAATCCACCAACTTCATGCCCCCCACCAATCTTCTTCCCCG
The DNA here is from genome assembly GCF_055504915.1 of Nelumbo nucifera. NCBI lineage: Eukaryota > Viridiplantae > Streptophyta > Magnoliopsida > Proteales > Nelumbonaceae > Nelumbo > Nelumbo nucifera. The sequence continues at coordinate 41,840,029 of NC_142651.1, read as the reverse complement.
TCTTGAGATCCTGAAAAACACAAGTGGAAGGAAAGAAGGTAACAGAACAGTTAAGAGCTTTGGTTATTTTATTAACAGACATAAGATTGAATGGAAACTTAGGTACATATAAAACAGATGATAAGGGGACAGAAACCAAGTCAACATTACCAACACCACAAATGGGAGATGAGGACCCATTGGCAAGTGTAACAGTTTGTGATGTGGAGGTTTCAGAAAGAGAAGAGAACACACCTGGAGTCCCGGCCATATGATCTGAGGCTCCAGAGTCAATAATCCAGGAAGGAGTTTTAGATGACATGCAAGCAATACCTGATTGGGCATATGTGGCAGTGGTATGCTGTGAAGTAGTTTGAAGGAACCGTTCATACTCATCACACGGAACACTCACCATCTCCCTCCCAGAAGTAGATGTAGATGTGGGAGGTGTTCGGTCTGCCAGTTTACTGTCACTAATAGCAACCTCGCCTGCTACAGCATGATTAGCCCATTTAGAGGGAGGGCCATGTAGGTCATAACAGAAATTCACTGTGTGTCCATCCCTACCACAATGAGTATATTTCCTTGTAGAGTTATTTTTTTCTCTACCACGGCCTCCCCCTGAATCACGTTCACCCCGACCAATCATGGAATTGCCACGGCCCCCTCTGGAATGACCTCCCCCTCTTGTACTATGTCCACCACCTCTAGCTGTCACAAGTGCTGATCTATCATACTGTGTGGGGTTCTCTGTCTGGCCCAAAGAAATTCTACGAAGTCTTGAGAATACTTCCTCAAGTGATGGAAGAGTAGAGCCCCCCAATATTTGAGCTCTAATTGGTTCATATTCTGACTTCAGCCCCACTAAAAATCTTGTAACATCAAGTTGCTCCTTTTGCTGTTGCTGAACTTGAATATCTGAAGTAAGGGGATGATAGACATTGAGTTCATTCCTTATATTCTTCATGCACGCATAGTACTCTTCTAGTGTTTTGGTTCCTTGTTATAGATCAAAGTACTCCTGATACAGCTGATATACTCTTGTTGTGTTGTCTTGTCCAGAATATAGCTTCTTAGCATGCTCCCATATATCCTTAGCCGTATCAAGGAACATGAAGTTGGCACTGATTTTGGGTTCCATACTATTCCACAGCTAAGTCATGATTTGAGCATCTTCTTGTTCCCAATTATCAAACCCTGGAGAGTCAACCGGTGGCTTCTCATCTCTTACATGCTTTACTTTCTTCTTTGCCTTGAAAAAAACTTCCACTGATTTAGCCCATGGAACATAGTTCTCTCCATTTAGCTTAATTGAGGTCATTTGTACCCCTAGGTAGTCGGAGGAAATTACTACACTAGGTTTCTGATCATTGTAGCCATCTCCTATTGCTGCCATTGTACTCTTTCACAGTTGTCTCTAACTTTACTTCTCAGCTACAAGCTGATTGATGTTGTTCACAGTTTGATATTTCAGCACCTATTGCAGTCTCTAAACACCACAGTGGAAGCACACACTTGTTCTTATTCACACTACTGCTGACTTCACACACTTACGTCCCACATAAGAATCAGTTTACCACTCATTAATCACAAGTAGAGGCCCTCTTACAACCACTCAAGCACCACAATACAGCCAAATCTGCTGCACCCAGTTCAGACTTGTTTAACACACTTAAGAGGGCATTACACAACCACAAGGAGTTCGGCAAGTTCATTGCATTCTACCTTACACCACTCAGCCACTTACAGCAGCCCTAACACCATTCGGCTACTGCACACACAGCTATTCAACAACTTACAGCAGCCCTACACCATTCAGCTACTGCACACACAGCTATTCAACAACTTACAGCAGCCCTACACCATTCAGCTACTGCACACACAGCCACTCAACAACTCACAGCAGCCCTACACCATTCGGCTACTGCACACACAGCCCTACCTAGGGCAACAATGAACCTAGTTCTCTAGGTTCTACTCAATACTAACAGCTTCTTGTAGGGTTTCTACCCAGAAATATAAGTAACACTAGAAGAAGAGAGAACCGACATTCCTTTGAGAATATCAATCAACCATTCACTGCTGAAGTTACTTTCCTTGTTGAAGAGAGTTATGCGCAGCAGAGAGACAAGCTGTAATGTTTCTGACCTAGGGCGAACCAGTCCTCTCCATCGACTGACCAGAAATGAAAGTAAAGAGTCACGAACAACACTGAGGTGCTTTACCAACTGACTTAGATCAGGAACCTTGCTCTGATACCATATTTCGACTGCTGCTACAGTAGTCCGAACAGGAAGAGGAGAAGAAGAAGAAGAAGAAGAAGAAGAAGAGGGGTCAGTCGAAAATCTGATGGTTAACCCATTCAGTCGACCCCCTTAATCTATATTAGCTTCTAATCATGTTTACAAAGACAGAAATGCCCTTACTTAAGTGTGGGGCAGAGTAACTCTAATAACACAGCCACATAAGCAAGTTACTTAATAAACAGAAGAAGACTAAACTACCCCTATTCGACACATCTTAACAATTTCTTTCTCTACGAACAAATTATGATCTTGTTGAGTAATCTATTTTACTGCAAGTGAGTAGTCTTAGTTGTAATGGACCTACTAACCCTCTTATTTATTCCTTGCAACTGTCCCATCAGGGGCAATATTGCAAATTCAGTACAACTAAAATTTATTCTAATAAAAGTGATTAGGTGATTGGGAGATCAATTAGATTTCTCTAGTCCACCAAACCCTTTTTTCTTCCTTCATCTTGCTTCTATTCTGAAATTTTCTCCTTTTTTCTACCATTAAACCATAGTTAATCTCAGTATTTTTCGGAGTAGCCCAAAAGCTACTCTCTCCAATATGAAATGTCAATCCACTTCAATATGTTCTGTTGTGTCATGCTGAACTGGAATATGGGCTATATTGATAACCGCTTGATTATCACAATATAGCACCATTGACTTATCATGAGCAATGCCTAACTCCTCAAGTGATCTAAGCCATGGTAGCTCTGACTCTCCATGGGCAATCGCCCTATATTTTGCTTCTGATGAGGACCTTGCAGCTACTGACTATTTCTTACTCCTCTAAGAGACTAGATTACTGGCCACAAGACTACAATATCCAGATATAGATTTCCTGTCGTCAACATAGCCTGCCCAATCTACATCTATATAAGTCTCTATTATCATGTGTTCATGATTAGCAAAAAGAATTCCCTTTCCTGGAGTTCCCTTTAAATAACACTAAACCCTCTCAGAAGCTGCTAAATGAATGCCTTTGGGAGCATGCGTAAATTGACTACTCACACTCACAGCATAGGAAATATCAAGTCGAGTAGTGCAGAGGTATAATAGCTTCCCCACAAGTGTCTGGAACAGATTTGATTGGAATTGAGTAAGGCCAACTCTCTATAGTGCATCTCTAAAACAATCAAACTAGGCTCATGGGATTGCTTTAACCATATAATGACTTATTTAGCATATAAACCTTACCCTTTTCAGAATTATCAAAAAATAAAAAAAAAGAACCTTACCCTTTTCAGCATCACCATAGAACCCTTAGTGTAAAAGCTGTAAACTTCTTGTAAGTCACCATTAAGGAAAACAATTAGATATAGAGGCCACAAATAGTGTACAGTATTAGAGAAATGTTTCTACACAATTTTGTATATTCCATCTTTTTTTAATTTTAGTAATTTCAGCTAAATGTTTCTCCAGAAATTCTGTGAAAACTTGAAATTTTGTCTAAAATGTTTCATCCTAAAACCAATTGATTTTTTAGTCGACCCAATACAAAACTGAAAATTTCCAAGGTTTTGTGAAACTTTTTTTTTTGTAATAAAGTAAAAATTTATTTAAGAAAAAAAAGAAATTGCAAGGAGAGTGACCAGTAGTCACCTGAGAAAGAAGAAAAGAAATTTTAAGAGTATTCCAGAACCAAGAATATTTATCAGTGGGTGCTGAATTACCAAAGCATCTATTTATAAAATCATTAAAAATATGGCTTGTCATTACCAGAACTTTTAAGTTACATTCTTCTTTTTCTTGGATTTTTTTTCAAACAATTTTTTTTCAACCCAATTCACATTTTGCGGTTTTTTGATTTAATTTTGTGAAACTTTCCTGTTATTCTTTCTCCATTTTGTTTGTACAATACAGCTGGTGCTGCTTACAACATTGGAATTTTCCACTGGCGACCAACAAATTCTACCAAAAAACTAGCAAAAGAATGGAAGGAGATACTTCTAGCTGATGAAAAGATATGGGATCAGAATGGGTTTAATGAACTAGTGCGCAAACAATTGGGACCATCTGTGGACGAGGAAAGTGGACTTGTATATGCTTATGATGGAAATCTTAAGTTGGGAATTCTCCCAGCAAGTATATTTTGCAGTGGACATACTTACTTTGTTCAGGTCAGAGGCAGTTACTTCATGAATTGCCTTTCTAGATAACCACTTATTTCTTTTGTCATTTTTTTTCCTGCATGAAAAAATAGAAAGAAAAGAAGCCCACAAAAATGGGGCTTCAAAGAGCCTTAGTGTGAGTTACCCCCAATCCACCCAACTCTCTTAGTCAAAAAAATTCTATCTCTAATTTGGTGCATATGATAAACAATAGCCCACCGAACAAATTCTTTTTCAATTGCTCTCTTTTATTTCATCTATAACTAGTGCCTTGCATGGAATGATTGCACATCAGTAGGAAAGCTTCCTAAGCCTTTAAGCTACACTGGCAGGTCATGCATCAGCAACTCAGATTGGAACCATATGCAGTGCATACAACCTTCCAGTATGCAGGTACAGAAGGAAAACGTCACAGACTACGGGAAGGTTTGGTTTTCTATGATGAACCAGAATATTATGATTCACCAGGTAATGTCTTTTCTCTAGGCACTCACTCTATATCTTGTATATTAACATATGTTAGAGTTCGTTCTTTTGAAATGGTCTATGCATTTGCTTCAGTGAGTTCAGAATCCACAAAATAACCCTTCCACATACCCTTTTCTTTCTGGCTCAATCTAAGATATCCATGTAGCTCATTAATTTAATTCAATGTATCTGTCTCCTATTTTATATGTATTTCCTCATTGCTAACATTAATTTAGTGGAGGCCTCTTAATCTTTTTCATCCAGTTTTTTATTTTTTATTGTTTTTTTTATAAATACAAATTTTATTAAATAGAAAAGAAGTTACAAATGAGGGTGATGAGTCATTACCTGAGTACAAGACCATCTTTCAAACTAGATAACAAGCTCCACAGTACATATCTGATACCCCAGGACCTCTCCTAACCTATTTCCAAAATCCTCCTTTACTAGCTGACTGAATATAAATTTGTTTTTCCACTTAATATAAATTTGTTTTGTTTAATAATTCAGATATAACAAGGTGAATACTGAGAAAAACACACTACATCTCTCAATTCTTTCCCTTTCTCTATCAACCCCCATAAAAAGATATCCTACTTCAGCAATGATTTCATATTACCAACATCCCTGTTAGGAAAATATAGAATTCAACATGGGTGGCATTATGTGAAGATGGTGGCATATCCCCCTGCCTGGGGGATGACCAAACAGCAGGAATATAGGAAAGATTATGAGAGGATACAGTTATCTATTTGTTGAATCTACTCTGAGCCCTCATTCATGTGAGTTCCATTTCCTCAAAATCATAGATTTCAGATCTCCAAGAAGTGTAAGAAAAAATTGTGTTAGCCCCAGTGTTAATGAAGTGTTAAATTGTTGATCAATTGATCAGTTGTGGGCCAGACCTACTACATCACTAATAGTTTCTCAATCCACATAACACAGTTCCCTGGGATGACTAAGCATCCACTAGGTTCACTACTTGACCATGAAGAAGTTTTATTTGTCTATGTTTTATCTCTGATTATTTAAAATAATATAGTATATGTTTTTTTTTTTTTTATAATTGAATATAGTCTATGTTTTTGTCAACTCCAAATAGTTGGAGTTAAGGCTGAGTTGAGTTGAGTTAGTAGTTATGCTTTTATTTATTTTTTATAGGCATTTGGTTGCTTCAAGTATTTGTGATGGAACATGGTTGGCTGATGGTATATAAAATAGAAATTAGACATAAAGATGAAAGTGGAAAAGAGATTTGTTTATGTTTTGTTCCAATCAGTGTTGATAAAGAGTTGCTACAAACAAGTAGCATACCAAATAGTCAAAGGTTTCACTCTTTTTTTTTTGATGAATGTCAAAGGTTTCACTTTTCTTTCTTTCTTTCTTCTTCTTTTGAAAAGAAAATTCTTTCTTTGAAAAGATAAAAGGCTGTAACTCCATATCCTAGCGTATCTACTCTGGCCAGCCAACCGAGGAGATTCTGTTAGAGCAGAACCTTCTAGCTGTATAAAGATTGCATTTGGGGAAGTCCTTGGGGTATAAAATTGTAATGGTGAAAGTCAACTAAAAGATAGTTGTGGTGACAATAGCGAAGGTCTATGGAAGTACAACATGTTATGAGGGAGATAAAACAGTTAGCATCGGAGCTAGAATCTACCTTCTCTTGGGTGCAAAGATCAGCCAACAGCTTGGCTGATGCATTAGACAAGTAAGGGGTAAACAGGGATCAATTATTTTGGGCACAAATGTAATATAAACAATGCTTTGGGTTATCGATAGTTAACCAGTAAGCTTTATGGGATGCATGCCATTGTATATATACTCCATTCTGTTTTTTAATCCCTATAAAGCACTATAGTTACTGATCAAAAAAGTTCACTATCATTCTTTTATTGCATTATTATTAATTTTTATTGGAATCGGTAACATTCATTAAGTATTTCATAAAATAATTACACATCAAACAGTCCATAAGTGGAGTGATGATCCCATAACATATCCACTATTACAATACAGCCCAAAAAATTTCAACCCTAGTTGATCCTTGTTTAGCTAATGCATCAGCCAAGCCATTGACTGTTCTTCTAACCCATTTTAAATCTGCATCAATTTCCTTGGTAAGACTCCACATTTCTCTCATTGTTTACCTATGAGTCCATTCTTTTATTGCATTGTTTGAAATCTATATTAACTTATGGGATAGCATCAATATCTTAAATTTATAATATATCATTTTTTGGTCAACTTTTCAAGAGCTTATGTACTGACTATTCATTGCATTGATGACAGAAGTGAAAACAACTAGTCATTGTTTCACCATATTGATAACTGGTTGGTCCTATTTCAAAAAGAACTTTCGTTCCAAATGTGTTGGTGATATTTTGTCTGTGTCAACAGATATTTTTTTCCTTAAAATGAATAACCAAAACAATGAAGAAAAAGAACCTACAAGACAAAGGAAAAAGCAAAAAAAAAAATGAAAAGAAACAGAGAAAAGAGACATTAAATAGGCATTACTATTCAGATTGACCTCATAGGTGCCTATTTTTTGGATAAGAAGAATCCTTCTTGGCATCTGTCATTTTCAGATCACAAGACTGTAGAGAACACTGATGTGGGCCCCACATCAGTGGTCCCCACTGTGTTCGTAGGACAGCATGTGTAGTTATTTGTTTTCAGTTATAGTAGTGTCAGTTTGGGTCAGTTTGTTAATTCAGCTGTTATTTATTTCAGTTTTTATTTACTTTATTTATCATGTAAGTACTAAGGGCAGATCTGTCCTTTCCATTATGTACTGAACATAACCTATAAATGCTAAGAGAGTGGCGGCGGCAGATGTGTTTGAATCTGTCTCTCCTTTCAACTCCTTGTGTTCTCCTGTTTCTCTTTTCTTCCTTCTCCTTTCTCTCTCTTTTCTTCTACTTTTGCAAACCTAAAATCTATTAGGATTCAAGACTGATTACAGTCTTGATCTTCTACTTGGTATCAGATCAGATTTCAGATCAGATTTGTGTTGGTTTCAGATCAGATTTCAGACTTGCATTGATTTTACTCTGTTTTCTGGTGTAGTGGCTCTAACAGTTTGTAGCCACTGGTTCTTAACCAAAGATGGAGTTTAAAGGTCAGGGAGAAAGTAGTTTTGGAAACAACAGTTATGGTAGTGTATTTGAAATCAGGTTTCAGATTACAACTATGAGATTTGATGGGTCAAATTACTTGGAATGGGCTCAATCAGCCATGATGGCTATTGGAGGAAGGGGAAAACTGGGTTACCTCTTGGGAGATGTGAAAGAACCTTCCAAGGAAAACCCAACATACACCAAGTGGGTTCAAGAGAACTATTTGGTTATGGCATGGCTGTGTAATTCTATATAGCCACATATCAGCCGAAATTACTTGTGGGCAAAGACAGCCAAAGAGATATGGGATGTTGTGAAAGAAACCTATTCCCAACCCCTTAATGTTGCTAGAGCCTATGAACTGAAGTGTGAGGTGGACAATCTTAAACAAGGAGAGAAGCCAGTTTCTGTCTACTTCTCTACCTTGAAATCCTTGTGGCATGAGATTGACCATCTAGAGACCCTTGAGTGGGAGAGTCCCAAAGATGCACAGAATCACAGAAAGCAAGTCGAGACAAATAGAGTATTTGAGTTTCTGGCCGGTTTGAATTTAGAATATGACATTGTGTGACAACAGATATTGACAAGAGATAGTGTGACCCTTTTTCAAGCATACTCCCTGGTGCATAGTGAAGAGACCAGGAGGAAAGTCATGATGCAGCCTCAGCCCCCTTTCCCAGCCCTAAAAGCTATTAAACCTAAGTCAGGGGGTGATCCAGAAAGGGACCGGAAGAAGGAAGATAAACGGGACCTGGTATGTGAACATTGCAAGAAACCCAAGCACACAAAAGACACTTGTTGGAAGCTACATCCTCACTTGGTCCCAACAAAACTAAGAAATAAGAAGGGTAATGCTCATGTGGCCATGAACACTGATTCAACATCTTCATCAGGCACATCCCTAGAGACTTTAGCCGCTGTCCGGGCTGCCCTCATACAGTTGGAAAAGGAAGTTGGGAGTTCAGCTCAGCCATCTCAGTCACCATCAGCTCCTGCCACATCAGCATTTGCACATTCAGGTACTCGAGCCTCAGCTTACCATGCTTCAGCTCCAGGTAATACTGACCACTGCTGGGTAATAGATTCAGGTGCATCTGACCATATGACTAGCTTGCCATCATTGTTCACGTCTTATCACTTGTCCTCTGGCCGAGATAGAGTATCCGTTGCTGATGGCTCTCTTGTTCCCATTTCAGGCAAGGGTGACATCAAGCTATCGGATACTATCTCTTTATCTTCTTTCTTGCATGTCCCTAAGCTTGATACTAACCTGCTTTCAGTCAATAGTATTACCAAACACGTGAACTGTTCAGTAACCTTTTTCCCTGACCGATGTGTTTTTCAGGACTTGGAGACGAGGAAGGTGATTGGGACTGGCCGTGAGACGAACGGGATCTATCTGCTAGGAGAGAGTTCTCATCGGGAGGAGTCAGTGGATAAGAAGTCTTTTGTTTCTCAGTCTGTGAGTCCGGTTATGCTTCGGCATAACCGATTAGGTCATTTGTCTTTTAGGTCTTTGAAGAGTTTGTTTCCTACTTTATTTAAGTCTGTTGAGTTGTCAAAGTTGAGGTGTGAGAGTTGTGAGTTTGCCAAACATTGTAGAACCTCTTATTCTTTGAGTAATAAAAGGAGTAATTCCTCTTTTGATATTGTGCATACTGATGTATGGGGGCCATATCATATCTCTTCTATGGGTGGGTACAGATATTTTCTACTGTTTGTTGATGACCATACCCGCTTTTCTTGGGTCTATCTTATGCGTTCTCAGGATGAGGTTTCTGCTCTGACCCAAAACTTCCATCAGATGATTCTCACTCAGTTTGGGGCCAAAATCAAAGCCCTTAAATCTGATAATGCAAAGGAATACTTTGCTAAGCCATTGACCTCCTACCTTCTTAGCCATGGAGTTATTCATCAGAGCACTTGCCCTTATACACCACAGTAGAACGGCATTGCCGAAAGGAAGAATAGGCATATATTGGAGGTGGCTAGAAGCATTATGTTTACCTCCAATGTACCTATTCGCTTATGGGGTGATGCTATCCTCACGGCAGTATATCTCATTAATCGGGTTCCTTCCCGGGTTCTTGATATGAAAACCCCTTTTTCCCTTTTATACCCAGATGAGGAGTTGTTCATTGTTCCCCTTAAAACCTTTGGTTGTACCTGTTTCGTTCAGCTTCTCGGGCCTCATCATTCCAAGTTTGAACCTAAGGCCTCCAAATGCATTTTCCTCGGTTATGCACAAACTCAAAAGGGTTATTGCTGCTATGATCCGGTTTCAGGGAAAAGGTTTATCTCCATGGATGTCACCTTCTTTGAGGAGACACCCTATTATCCTAGGGTTTCTCCTCAGGGGGAGAGCAGTGAGAGTGGGGCTGTTTGAGTTTCTTTCCTCAGGGGGAGCGCAGTGAGAGTGGGACTGTTTTGAGTTTCTTTCCTCAGGGGGAGCGCAGTGGGAGTGGGGCTGTTCCTTTACCTATTCCGCTGGGTGATGAAGGCTGTAGTGGTGAGGGTGGTCAGAGGGATCAGGAATTGAGAGTCTATCACAGGCGATGTAGGCAGGTTGATCCTAGTCATCGGCAGTCCCGGCCAGCTCCAGCTCCAGCTCCAGTTCCTTCTGCGGCTCCAGATCCAGAGCTTACTGAGACACCTTCCACTGTTGCCACTTCCCCTCCTGTGGATGACCTTGATCTCCCTATTGCCATCCGCAAAGGGAAACGGCATTGCACCACTTCTACAACTCACAGCATCTCACAGTTCTTATCCTATGATCGCCTATCTCCCTCTTACCGGTCCTATTTCACTTCCATTGCCGATGTCCCTATTGCAAGAACAGTGCAAGAAGCCTTATCAGTTCCAGAATGGAAAGATGCAATGCAAGTCGAAATGGATGCCCTGCTGAAGAATAATACTTAGGCACTGGTTGATCCACCAAAAGGAAAGAAACCAGTGGGATGTAGATGGGTTGTTCACTGTGAAGCATAACGCTGATGGCTCTATTGAAAGGTACAAAGCCCGGCTGGTCGCAAAGGGGTTCACCCAGACTTATGGTATAGACTACTTGGAGACCTTTGCCCCAGTAGCCAAGATGACCACCATCCGAGTTCTGTTATCCCTTGCAGCAAATCATTCTTGGCCCTTGTTCCAAATGGATGTTAAAAATGCCTTTCTGAATGGAGACTTACAGGAAGAGGTCTACATGCAGTTGCCTCATTGCCTCTTGGATTCTATGATACAGAGACAGGTAAGAAGGTTTGCCGACTGAACAAGGCATTGTATGGTTTGAAGCAGTCACCTAGAGCCTGGTTTGATAGGTTCAGGTTAGCCCTTGTAAAGTTTGGTTATGTACAGGCCCAGTCAGATCATACACTATTCATCAAGAAGGTGGAGTCCTCTCTGACACTACTTGCAGTATATGTTGATGATATTGTGGTGACAGGAAATGATAGCCATGAGATTGAGTCCCTCAAACGGCTCCTTCATCAAGAGTTTGAGGTGAAAGATCTTGGTGCACTACGGTACTTTCTGGGTATTGAGGTTGCTAGATCCAAGCAAGGGATTTTTATCTCTCAGAGAAAATATGTTTTAGATCTGTTGGCGGAAACTGGAAAGTTGGGTGTTAAGCCTGCTGATACACCCATTGAACAAAATCACAAGATTAGTGCAGAGGGCGGGAAGCCTCTTGAAGACAAAGTTATGTTCCAACGGTTGGTTGGAAAGCTCCTATATCTCTGCCTCACTCGGCCAGATATCAGTTATGCAATGAGTGTTGTTAGCTAGTATATGCATTCCCCTAGAACTTCTCATCTTCTTGCGGCAGAGAGAATATTAGCATACTTGAAGAGATGCCCAGATAGAGGTATACTGCTCAAGAACAATAATCACATGAGGGTGGATGTCTATACAAATGCCGATTGGGCTGGGAGTGTTGATGACAGAAGGTCTACCTCTGGATATTGTGCTCTTGTGGGAGGTAACCTTGTCTCTTGGAGGAGTAAGAAGCAGAGTGTTGTTTCCCGCTCCAGTGCTGAAGCGGAATACAGGTCAATGGCTAACGGAGTGGCTGAAATCTTATGGCTGAGATCACTACTTGAAGAGTTGGGTATTGACTATGAAAAGCCCTTAATGCTGTATTGTGATAATCAGGCAGCTATTAATATAACCCACAACCCAGTGCAGCATGACAGAACTAAACATATCAAAGTTGATCGACATTTTGTGCGAGAGAGGGTCACATCACAAGAGGTGTGTCTTCCGTATATCACATCTAATATGCAGCTCGCGGACATCCTCACCAAGGCTGTACCAAGGAAGAAGTTAGAGACAGACCTATCCAAGTTGGGAATGATAGATATCTACTCCCAACTTGAGGGGGAGTGTAGAGAACACTGATGTGGGCCCCACATCAGTGGTCCCCACTGTGTTCGTAGGACAGCATGTGTAGTTATTTGTTTTCAGTTATAGTAGTGTCAGTTTGTTAATTCAGCTGTTATTTATTTCAGTTTTTATTTACTTTATTTATCATGTAAGTACTAAGGGCAGATCTGTCCTTTCCATTATGTACTGAACATAACCTATAAATGCTAAGAGAGTGGCAGCGGCAGATGTGTTTGAATCTGTCCCTCCTTTCAACTCCTTGTGTTCTCCTGTTTCTCTTCTCTTCCTTCTCCTTTCTCTCTCTTTTCTTCTACTTTTGCAAACCTAAAATCTATTAGGATTCAAGACTAATTACAGTCTTGATCTTCTACTAAGACAAGTGTTCAAAGTAGAAGCCAAATACTAAATTTCTTTTTCCTTTTATCAGTTTAGAAATTGATTTTTATTATAGAATTAACTCAAAATGGAATGCTCAAATAGATAATAAGGCCTATCACTATCAGCAATAGACTACTAGAAGCAAACCCACACAAAACCCAAAAGCTAAACCTTGAAAGCTTGATAATAAGGGCCTTGTGCCACTATATGGCATACTCCTTCACACTTTTGCATCCAGAGAGCCCCTCTTCAGCCCCTCCCTCTCCCTCTAGAGTATGACCTTCTGCCTCTAGACCTCATTTCCCATTACCTCTTCTACCATGCTTGATACCAACTGAATTAGCACTATCACCCCATTCTCTTGTACACTCTTCTGAGTTACAGTTGATTGATTAGGAAGGGCATGACCGTGTAAAACATGTGAGATAAACAAAGACAACCCATGACTTGTTGCTGCATTGCCAATTTAGTGCTTACATGTGCACATTTCCCAGACATGTTTGGAGTTGGTTGTTTTCTTTTTTCCAATATTTGTGGATGCTTTTGTTTGTCACTTTGTTGGCATCTGAAGATGCTGAGAAAGAGATGGACTTTGTGAAGCGTCTTCCTTTTGCTATCAGCTTATCCATTTAGAGAGAAATAAGTGACTTTTTTTTTGAAAGAAATAGAACCCAAAAGCCATTACCTTAAAGCAAATTATCAGGATGGTTTGATCAGTTGAATAGAAGCTCTATTACCTTCTTTTTTCCCTCAATTTTCATTTTCACCTTTTTCTTTATAATAGTGCCAATTATGTGCTTAAAGTGTGTTAAAAGTGAACCAAAACCCTCTGTGTGTGCAAGTGCATCTACATAAACCTATGCTCTAGTTTCATCTCTATTTTCTCCAACTAATTCCATACTCATATCTATTGAACAAAAAAAAAAAAAAAGAAAAAAAAAACTAATTCCATACTCAATAGTAGAAAAATGCACATATTCTTTTCTTCTGATCAAATAAACTCTTTTAGTTGCATGCTAACATGTCAATGGAACCCATGCAGGAGGTTTTTTGTCATTTAAGCCATCTATCCCAAAGAGACTGTTGCTGGAGGGGAAACATGATGTTACATCACACTTTTCTCTTGTTAATTACCAAGTAAGCATTTATCAACCTCATCTCAATGGATTATGTTACATTCTGTTTAACTTCTTGTATATTGAACTTCACTAACTTTATTGGAAATGGTTATTCAGATTAAACAAATAAGAACTGCTCTTGCCATTGCTTCATTGCTGAACCGTACATTGGTGAGTATTTGCAAGTCACTTTCACTATGAAGTATTTTTCTTAAGAATCTATATGCTTCACCTAGTATGAAACCTTATTTTCTTATGTAGGCAAGACTACATGTCAGTCATGCAATTCCATCTTTATATAGACATATAGCGGCAGTATTTTATAAAATAATGGGGTTATTTTTTGTTCATCCTTCATATCTGTTTTTTTTTGGGGGGGGGGGAAAAGCAAAATATTGAAATTTCATTACTATCAAAAGAATCCCTGTACAACTAGTGGCTGTACATTGGGAGAAATACAAAAAAACTTTCTCAAACCTTACAAGAGTACTATCCCTTGACTGTTTACAAAAAGACTTTCAAGTGCAAAAAAAGGTACTATAGTTTCTTCCTTCAAAGAACTTATGTATACCCAACCAAGAACATAACAATCCAACTACTTTTTTGAAACTGAATCAACTGAACATTGCCGATTGTGGAAAATTCTTCCATTTCTTTCCTGCCAAATAACCCAGAAAAAGGCTGCCGGAATTAAACTAAATGCAACTTTACCTTTTCGAGTCAAACCCTCTTGGTAGCAAGTGATAGAAAGTTTCTTTTGGTAAAGTTCTTTGGAAGTTGATTGTTGCCACAAGATTTTATCTCAAGCATAGTAAGCATCTTCCAAATATCACACAACGCCATACGCAATCAGTATCATCCTAGGGAGATCAACGTTTCATTAGATTCAAGCTGAAAATCTTAAAAAAAAAACAACACCAGGATGACAGAGAGAGAGAGAGAGTCATGAATGAACCCAACGAGCCATACATTATTATGAAGGGAAGAATGTGAGCAATTTCAAGATTTCCCTTTCCATCCAAATAAAGGCAAAAAAATAAAAACAAAGATACAATGCTATTGAATGTACACTAATAAAATAAGACAGTTGTACAATCCATATTTACACACTCCACCTCAAACTAATATGGTGACAATATTAGTTTATTTTTCATTTTTTGAGAAATGATAACTTGTAATCAAAATGGGAAGGATGTACATAAGCGATGCACAAGAAAGGGCCTACTGAGGCAAAAAAAAAAGGCCCAAGTAATTAAGTAAGCATTGTATCAGAACTATACAAAAAATCCTTCCCCAAACCTAATTGAGCTAACCCATTTGAAGCTGCAGTTCAGAAAAGAAAATAGTTCATGAATTTCAGACAAAAGGTGGGCAAATTTCCAAGGCCCTTCATCCTGCCCTTTGGCCCAATTGATGGTCTTTCTAGAGTCACCTTCAAACTTGATATTGAGAAGTCTTATGACCATGTTGTAGAGAAACTGATGGGGGCCCCACAGCTATGGTTCCACTGTGTTCGTAGGGTAGAATGTGTTCTAGTCATCCTAGGGTTAGCTAGTGGTCAGTTGGTTATTTCAGTTGTTATTTATTTCAGTTTTATTTTGTTCTATTTGTTATGTAAATACTAAGGGCAAACCTGTCCTTTCCATGTAATGAGCATAACCTATAAATACTAAATAAAAGTAGCGGCGGCAGAACATTAAGATTCTGTCCCTCCTTTCAACCCTTGTGTTCTACTGCTCTCTCTTCTCTATACTTTTTCTTCTATTTTCGAACCTGAAATCTATTAGGGTTCAAGGCTGATAGCAGTTTTGAACGTCTACTTGGTATCAGAGCTTGGGTTTCTCATGTGAGTCTAGTCCAGCCGACCACATGAGAACCATCTAGGGCTGGAAGTTGAGAAAGTAGAGTTCGTTGACTGATTCTTGCAGATCGCCAGAGGGTTTAGCAGCTGTTGAAGATTTGCCACGGTTGCAGAGTGTTGGTGATCAGGAAGAATTAGAGAAGGCTAAGGTTCGGGTAACCTTGGAAGGCAGCGAACAACATTCTCTTGTAAGTTTTTTATTTTCTGAGAGAAGTACCATCAGAGAAGATAGGTTGGACCTATCTAGAAAGGGAGGCCGAACCACTCTAGGGTTTTCTTCCTTCTATTCTCTAGGGTTTTGTCTTAACCCTGTGACAAACCCTAATGCTGGGCCGAGCCTTGTGATCTACTTGTGAAGCTCTTCTTAAGTTCTCTCCTCAACATTGATCAGTTTTAGGGTTTCATATTAACCCTACTACAAGTCTTATCTGTACAGTACTGCCTGGAATGTGTGGCTGAGAATTTTCTTTTAAGGACTGATTAAAACCCTAATTCTGCTTCAGCATATCAGATTATTCTCCAAGCTGTTTTCAAATATTTTTTTGGGGATTTCGAACTCTTCTAAGGGGTGAAAACTGTACGGACTGTTGCTGTTATGTTTGCTAATTGGTTTCAGATCAAACTTATACCTGCTTCATGCACATATACCGTGAATACAGATTGATTCTATACTGATTTTTTATTGTGATTGATAGTCCAAGTGTTGTTCTTTGACTGTAGTAACCCTAATTTTTGAGACTACTGGTTCTTGACCGAAATGGAGTTTAAGAATCGGGCAGAAGGCAGTTTTGGGAACAACAATTATGGTGGTGTTTCTGAGACAGGTTTTTAGATTACAACCATAAGATTTGATGGATCAAACTATTTGGAATGGGCCCAATCAGCCATGATGGCTATTGGGGGAAGGGGTAAAGTAGGGTATCTCTTGGGAGATGTGAAAGAACCTTCCAAAGGAGACCTCATGTATACCAAGTTGGTCCAAGAAAACTACTTGGTTATGACATGGCTGTGTAATTCTATGCAGCCTCATATCAGCCGAAATTACTTGTGGGCAAAGACAGCCAAGGAGATATGGGATGTTATGAAAGAAACTTACTCCCAACCCCTTAATGTTGCCAGAGCATATGAATTGAAATGTAAAGTGAATACTCTTAAACAAGGAGAGAAACCGGTTTCGGTCTACTTCTCTACCTTGAAGTCCCTGTGGCATGAGATTGATCACTTAGAGACTCTTGAGTGGGAGAGTCCCAAAGATGCACAAACCCATAGAAAGCACATCGAGACAAACAGGGTGTTTGAGTTTCTAGCAGGCCTGAATTCGGAGTATGATATTGTGCGGCAACAAATTTTGACCAGAGATAGTGTGACCCTCTCTCAGGCGTACTCCTTAGTGCATAGTGAAGAGACCAGGACGAAAGTCATGATGCAACCTCAGCCTCTTACACCGGCCCTTGTAGCTGTTAAACCCAAATCAGGGGGTGATTCAGAGAGGGACAGGAAGAAGGAAGATAAAAGGGTGTGGTATGTGAGCATTGTAAGAAACCCAAACACACAAAAGAAACATGTTGGAAGCTGCATCCTCATTTGGTCCCGGCAAAGTTGAGAAGCAAGAAGGGTAATGCTCATGTGGCCGTGACTACTGATTCAGCATCCTCGTCTGGCACAAGAGGCACACCCTTAGAGACCTTAGCTGCAGTTCGGGCTGCTCTAATACAGTTGGAAAAGGAAGTTGGGAACTCAACTCAGTCACCGCAGTCACCATCAGCCCCTGCCACATCTGCTTTCGCACATTCAGGTACTCGAGCCTCAGCCTACCATGCCTCAGCTCCAGGTACTACTGAATCCTGTTGGGTAATAGATTCAGGTGCACCCGACCATATGACTAGCTTGCCTTCATTGTTTACCACTTATCATTTATCTTCTGGTAGGGATAAAGTATCTATTGCCGATGGCTCTCTTGTCCCCATTTCTAGCAAGGGTGACATCAAGCTGTTGGATACTATCTCCTTGTCTTCTGTCTTGCATGTTCCTAAACTTGATACTAACCTTCTTTCAGTTAGTAGTATTACCAAACATATGAACTGCTCAGTAACTTTCTTCCCTGACCGATGTGTTTTTCAGGACCTGGAGACGAAGAAGGTGATTGGGATTGGCCGTGAGACGAATGAGATTTATCTGCTCGGGGAGAGTTCTTGTCGGGAAGAGTCAGTGGATAAAAAGTCACTTGTTTCTCAGATTGTGAGTCCGGTTATGCTTTGGCATAACCGATTGGGTCATTTGTCTTTTCGATCCTTAAAGAGTCTGTTTCCTACTTTGTTTGAGTCTGTTGAGCTGTCCCAGTTGAAATGTGAAAGTTGTGAGTTTGCTAAACATTGTAGAAACTCTTATTCATTGATTAATAAAAGGAGTAATAGTTCTTTTGATATTGTGCATACTGATGTTTGGGGGCCATATCACATCCCTTCTATGGGTGGGTACAGATATTTTTTGTTATTTGTTGATGACCATACTGGGTTTTCTTGGGTTTATCTTATGCGTTCACGAGATGAGGTTCCCGCCCTGACCCAAAACTTCCACCAAATGATCCTAACCCAGTTTGATGCCAAGATCAAAGTTCTTAGATCTGATAATGCAAAGGAATACTTTGCTAAGCCATTGGCATCTTACCTTCTTAATCATGGGGTTATCCACCAGAGCACTTATTCTCATACACCTCAGCAGAATGGGATTGCAGAAAGGAAGAATAGGCACATCTTGGAGGTGGCTAGAAGTATTATGTTTACCTCCAATGTTCCTATTCTCTTCTGGGGTGATGCTATCCTCACGGCGGTATATCTTATTAATCGGGTTCCTTCCCTGGTTCTTGATATGAAACCTCCTTTTTTCCTTCTATACCCAAATGAGGAGTTGTTTACTGTTCCCCTTAAAACATTTGGTTGTACCTGTTTTGTTCAGCTTCTCGAACCCTATCACTCCAAGTTCGAACCAAAGGCCTCCAAATGCATCTTTCTTGGTTATGCACAAACTCAAAAGGGTTATTGCTGCTATGATCCTGTCTCAGGGAAGAAGTTTGTCTCCATGGATGTCACTTTCTTTGAGGAGACACCCTATTATTCTCGGGTTTCTCCTCAGGGGGAGAGCAGTGAGAGTGGGGATTTGGGTCCTTTTCTTCAGGGGGAGCGTAGTGAGGGTAGGGTTAATACTTTTTGGGTTGTTCCTTTACCTATTCCATTAGGTGACGAGGGCTGCAGTAGTGAGGGTGGTCAGAGGGATCAGGAGTTGAGAGTTTATCACAGGCGATGCAGGCAGGTTGATCCTGATCATCAGCAGTCCAGGCCAGCTCCAACCTCTTATGCGGCTCCAAGTCCAGGTATTACAGTCCCAGGGCCCACAGAGACTCCTTCCATTGTTGCCACTTCACCTCCTACAGACGACCTTGACCTTCCCATTGTTGTCCGTAAAGGGAAACGACATTGCCCCACATCTATAGCCCACTGCATTTCCCAGTTCTTATCCTATGATCGCCTATCTCCCTCCTACAGGTCCTATCTTACTTCCGTTGCTAATGTCCCTATTCCAAGAACAGTGCAAGAAGCCCAATCAGTCCCGGAGTGGAGAGGTGCAATGCAAGTTGAAATGGATGCCCTGTTGAAAAATAATACCTGGGAACTAGTTGATCTGCCCAAAGGAAAAAAACCAGTTGGATGCAGATGGGTATTTACTGTGAAGCACAATGCGGATGGCTCCATTGAGAAGTACAAAGCTCGGCTAGTTGCAAAAGGGTTCACCCAGACTTATGGTATAGATTACTTGGAGACCTTTGCCCCGGTAGCCAAGATGACCACCATTCGAGTTCTATTATCTCTTGCAGCAAGCCACACTTGGCCTTTGTACCAAATGGACGTTAAAAATGCTTTTCTGAATGGAGACCTGCAGGAAGAGGTTTACATGCAGTTGCCTCCTGGATTCTATGATACAGAGACAAGTAAGAAGGTCTGCCGGCTCAATAAGGCATTGTATGGTTTTAAGCAGTCACCTAGAGCTTGGTTCGATAGATTCAGACTAGCCCTTGGGAAGTTCGGTTATGTACAGGCCCAGTCAGATCATACACTGTTCATCAAGAGGGTGGAGTCCTCTCTGACACTACTTGCAGTATATGTTGATGATATTGTGGTGATAGGAAATGATAGCCATGAGATTGAGTCTCTCAAACAACTCCTTCATCAAGAGTTTGAGGTGAAAGATCTTGGTGCACTACGGTATTTTTTGGGTATTGAGGTTGCTAGATCTAAACAGGGGATCTTTGTCTCTCAGAGGAAATATGTTCTAGATCTGTTGGCGAAAACTGGAAAGTTAGGTGTCAAGCCTGCGGATACACCCATTGAACAGAACCACAGGATTAGTGTAGAGAGTGGGGAGCCTCTTGAAGACAAAGTTATGTTCCAGCGATTAGTGGGAAAGCTCCTATATCTCTACCTCACTCGGCCAGATATCAGTTATGCAGTTAGTGTTGTCAGCCAGTACATGCATTCTCCTAGAACCACGCACCTTGCAGTAGAAAGAATATTAGCATACTTGAAGAGATGCCCGGGTAGAGGTATATTATTCAAGAACAATGACCACATGAAGGTGGAGGTTTATATGGATGCCGATTGGGCTGGGAGTGTTGATGACAGAAGGTCTACCTCTGGATATTGTGCCCTTGTGGGAGGTAACCTTGTCTCTTGGAGGAGTAAAAAACAGAGTGTTGTCTCCCGATCTAGTGCTGAAGCTGAATACAGGTCAATGGCTAACGAAGTGGCTGAAATTCTATGGCTGAGATCACTACTTGAGGAGTTGGGTATTGAGTATGAGAAGCCCCTGATGCTGTATTGTGATAATCAAGCGGCTATTAATATAGCACACAATCCGGTGTAGCATGACAGAACTAAACATATTGAAGTTGATCGACATTTTATATGAGAGAGGGTCTCATCACAAGAAGTGTGTCTCCCGTACATCACATCCAACATGCAGCTAGCAGATATCCTCACCAAAGCTGTACCAAGGAAGAAGCTAGAGGCGGATCTCTCCAAGTTGGGTATGATAAACATTTATTCCCAACTTGAGGGAGAGTGTAGAGAACACTGATGTGGGCCCCACAGCTATGGTCCCACTGTGTTCGTAGGGTAGAATGTGTTATAGTCATCCTAGGGTTAGCTGGTGGTTAGTTGGTTATTTCAGTTGTTATTTATTTCAGTTTTATTTTGTTCTATTTGTTATGTAAATACTAAGGGCAGACCTGTCCTTTCCCTTGTAATGAGCATAACCTATAAATACTAAATAAAAGTGGCGGCAGCAGAACATTAAGATTCTGTCCCTCCTTTCAACGCTTGTGTTCTACTGCTCTCTCTTCTCTTTCTCCTCTCTTCTCTATACTTTTTCTTCTATTTTTGAACCTGAAATCTATTAGGGTTCAAGGCTGATAGCAGTCTTGAACGTCTACTCATGTTAATTGGAGGTGTATTGATTTTGTGCTGCATCAAGTTTCGTTTGGGCAGAAATGGAGAAACTGGATTAAAGTGTGTATAACCTCTCCCAAATTTTCAGTTCTGATTAATGATCAGTCAGCAGGGTTTTTTGATAGCTCTAGGGGTCTAAGACAGGGTGGTCCTCTGTCCCCCTTACTCTTTATTTGTGTTATGAAAATACTTACTCTGTTCTGTAAAAAGGCATCTAATACTAGTGATTGGGAAAGTTTTGCAATCGCTCCTAAGGGGGAAAAGGTTAATATTCTCCAATTCGCAGATGATACTTTATGCTTTGTGGACGCTTCTCCTTCTCAGTTAGATCTTCTCCTTGGGATTTTAACCTGGTTTGAAGTGGTCTCTGGGTTCAAAGTCAATTGGAACAAAAGTCAAATCATTCCAGTGGATCAAGTAACCAACATAGTTGATTGTGTGGAGGTGCTGGCTTGTCAGATTGAATCCCTCCCAATGAAATATTTGGGTTTGCCCTTGGGGGCAAATTGTTTAGCTTCCTTGATTTGGGATCCAGTTATTGAAAGAATGGAGAGGAAATTAGCATCATGGAAGGCAAGATATCTATCTTTTGGGGGTAGGGTTACTTTGATAAAAAGTACCCTTTCCAACTTACCTACTTATTTCCTCTCTTTTCCCCATCCCAAACAAAGTAGCAAAAAGATTGGAGCAGCTTCAGAGAAGTTTTCTTTGGAGGGGTTGGGAAGAGGAGCAAAGAATTCACCTAGTCAATTGGGACCAAGTATGTCTTCCTAAGACTGATGGTGGTTTAGGTATAAGGAAGTTGAAGAGCTTTAATTCTGCTCTCCTTTGTAAGTGGACCTGGAGGTTCTCGGCTGAAAGTAATGCTTGGTGGAGGTCCCTCATAGCTGGTAAATATGGGGTGGAGTGGGGCAACTGGAGGTCTAGGGATCCTCCTCCAAGTTAGGGCAACTCACTTTGGAAAGGTATCATGAAGAATTTCTGTCTGGAAGGGATTTCAGTCAAGATTGGTAAATGGGATAGAACTAAATTTTGGAGGGACTCTTGGTGCTTGGATGGGCCTCTAGCTAAGTTTTTTCCCCTTCTATTTCAGTGTGCTTCTAACCAAGAAGCATTTGTGGTTGAGTGCTTTTGTTTGTCTGGAGACTGTTACTTGGACCCCCCCCCTTCTTTAGGAGGAATCTTTTTGATTGGGAGTTTGAAGAGATTGTGGAGATTATGACTCTTCTTCAGAAGCAGAAGATAGACCTGCTTTCGGAAGACAAATGTGCTGGAAGTGGAATCCGGATGGAGAATTTTCTGTCAAATCCCTGGCATGTAAGCTTTGCAGATTGGGTCTCACTGATTTCTCAGCTACACAGATATGGAACTCTACAAGTCCATCTAAATGCAATTTTCTGATTTGGACGGTGGCCCTTGACAAATGTCCTTCCAGATCTAATCTTGTGAGGTGGGGCATTCAAGTTTTGGATTTATCTTGTGGTCTTTGTGGGTTGTTTACTGAATTGACAGACCATTTGTGTATTCTTTGTTCGTTCTCCTCTCAGGTTTGGGAGCACTTTCTCAAATCCATGAATATCAGTTGGGTTATGCCAAGATCGGTTAAGGAGCTCCTCTGCTGTTGGAATGTCAAAGGCCTAAGCAAGAAAGGGAAACTGGTGTGGAGGACTAGTCATGCTGCTGTAGTGTGGTCCATTTGGGCTGAGAGGAAGAGTAGGACTTTCTGTAATAGAGAAAAGAGCCCTGAAGATATAATTCAGAGAGCAGTGGGCAAGCTAATCTCTTGGGTGTCTGTTACTGAGGAGTTCAGAAGTCTGAATTTGTCTGTTTTATTTCGTTCAAACTCCTGGTGGAGATTGTAATTGCTGTCGTTTTCAGACTGCCTTTCTGGGTCTGAATCCAGCTTGTATGTGTTGGTTTGAATAAAATTACATTACCTTTTTCCAAAAAAAATGTGGAGTGATAGGGTCACTATAAAAACACGTTTTGAGGATCACCACCCGTCTAAAAACACTTTTCTCACCAACACCACAGTATCCCAACACTAGCTAAACACCCAAACACCTTTCCTTGAAGGTTAAACACGGGCTACAACAATAAAACAAGGGAAAAAAAGGTGTCGACGGAAAAATAGGGGAAGAAAAAAATTTCCAAAAAAGTTTTAGGGTTCCAAAAAATCTTAGACTACTTCCTGCAGTTTCAAAAATTTACCACGATTCAAACGCAAGTGGATTTAGCAGCAACTAACCCACCATGCGAGCATGCAAGCCCTAAAATCCAGATCTGTATTTTTTGCCAATTTTCATCTGAAAAATCCAAGAAAAATGTAAAACAGCTTCAAACCTCCATGAAAGCTATATCAAAATTCCTCTAAAAATGAGGCGCATCAACGGGCATCAAAACCGCAAATGTATGTCACTGGTTGTACGCCTGTACAGGCTACTAATGTCAACAGGTTCGTATGTGAGTCACAACCAGCAGCTGATGCTCTCCTTGACCATCTGATGTTTTGATACCAAGTTAAAGTATTCAAGAAGAAAATTACAAATGGGCCCTTGAATAGGCGCCCAAATACAAAAAACATGAAAGGACATAAATGCCCTTACACTCTCAACAATATATATATAAAGGTATTTGGTTGGACACTTCTAACCCCAAGTTTAAATTAAAATTACATTTACTGCTATAGAAACGTGAAACTATATTGGGGTTATAAATGTTTATACATAACAATATATCCGAATCCAAGGTGATTCAAGTTCGACCCAATAAGCAAATGGATCACATTTTTCAATCCGATTTGGTTTGATAATCCGTTAACATATATCCGAATCCGGCACAATCAAATCAGATTTGATTTCAGATCAGATCATAATTCGATTCATTTGCATCCCTAGTGTTTCTCCTTTCAAGATTGTTTCTTCTATATTTGATTCAAATCACTGAAGTCCATAGAGAGCCTCGTTCAATATTATACTACTAAATCCATTTTCCTGGCAGAGCCTTGTTTCTCTTTGTAATGCCACCAAGCCCTAATCCTCCTTCAATTTACACATTATCCTCCAGTTTACCAAGTGCCAAGTGATTCCTTCTCTCTCCTCTTCCCTCCCACAGGAAGTTGCATCGGATCTTTTCTCACTCCAGATGGGACTTTAAACACTGAAATTTAATAAGTTGGGAGCTTTGATAAAGTTGCCTTGATTAGGGTTAGCCTTCCGCTCATGGAATGCCAATGATGCTGCTCTTTTCTAAATCAATTCTCATACTAGTCACTACATCAAAATGTTTTAGGATCTCCTTCAAATTAAGAATGTAACCTTTATGGTCTTCAATGAAGAAGATAATGTCATCAACATATTGGAGGTGAGAAATGTGAATACTTTATTGCTCAACCAAAAAATCTTTAATTAAACCTAGCCCATCAACCTTTTGCATGAAGGCATCTAGGATATCATCCACTAGAGAGAAGAGCAAGGGGGAGAGGGGGCAGCCTTGCCATAAGCCTCTAGAAGCCTTGAAGAAATCTTTGGGGGCCCTATTGTACCTATTGTAGGGGCGATCATTCTTGGCCCGACTTGGCCTAGCTCGCAAGTTTCCAAGGCCAATCCTAGGTTTTTGTGTGCAAGCCCAGAAAATTCTAGGTCGGGCTTGGGCCCAAGGTGTCAAGCTCAAGCCTAACCCAACCTGCAATATAATATATTATTAAATATATAATATATATTATATTGTATATTATTTATAGTAAATTATATATACTTAATATTATACATATGAAAATATATTTTATTTTGTATCAATTATTTTATATAAAATATAAAACTTTAAACATATACATATTCATGAGTTGACACATCTCAACACATGACTCAACTCAAGTATGACAAATGAGAGTTGTCCAGAGTTGTCCTCCTAAGCAAGGCCTTCATTCCCATTCCTAAGCAATGTGAGACTTGGAATAACACTTAATGGTAGCACTCACCATTGAGTGTTGTTCCAAGTCCTACATTGCTCCGGAATAGGAATGAAGGCCTTTCCTCTAAAATGGGAATGAAGGCCTTGCCTTCATCTATAAAAGGATTGACAAGCCAAGCCCAGCCAAGCCTAGGAATTAAATGAGGCCCATGCCCCATCTTTTATGCCATAGGCCCAAAGCCTAGCCAAACCTGGCCTAGCTTGGGCTTATGCAATATTTTTTATGTATGATGCATTATTTAATTTAAAACTTCTAAATAATTAAAATTTTAATATTAGATGCCATAGGCCCAAAGTCCGGCTTGGACCCAAGCTTTTATTTTAGGCTCGAAGTTTGGGCCGGGCTTAGCACCTATGATTTTTCACAAACAATTTTGGCCCACCCTATCATACTCCTCCAAATCAATTTTGCAAACTACACCGCCTCATTTGCTATCAAAATGCTTTCTACAATCTGTTTGCATTGAATAAAAGCACTTTGAGTAGAAGCAACTACCTTACTAATTACCCTTTTCAACCGGTCGACTAACACATTTGCTATAATCTTATACAAGCTGCCCGGGAGACTAATTGGAGGGAAATCTTTAACTCCAAGAGACCCCTTTTTTTTGGGAATGAGTTTGATGAAGGTGGAACTGGTTCTCTTATTTATAATGGTTGAGTTGTAGAAATCTTCAAACACCTCTAGAAGATCCTCTTTCACTATTTCTCAACATTCATGTTAAAAGGATGAAGAGAATCCATTGGGGCCAGGGGCCTAATCTTCATCAATCGAAAAAGCTGGTTTTTTTTTTAATTTCATCTTCACTGAACTCCCTCTCCAACCAGCTTCTGCTTTCCTAAGATAAAGTTG
Source organism: Nelumbo nucifera (assembly GCF_055504915.1). Taxonomy (NCBI): domain Eukaryota; kingdom Viridiplantae; phylum Streptophyta; class Magnoliopsida; order Proteales; family Nelumbonaceae; genus Nelumbo; species Nelumbo nucifera. The sequence goes on along the minus strand of NC_142651.1, from coordinate 41,813,996 downwards.
TCCCTTCCTAACCATTTAGCCTTGGTCTCCAGATTCTATCAGAAGAATGGAGTTCCTTGAAGTAATTAGCAATATGCTCCTGATTAGTTATGTCCTAACCTCCAACCGATGTTTTAAATTGTGGAGGCGTGACACGAGGCGTTCACTGCCTAGAGTCGTGAGGTGTACAAGTGAGAAGAAAAAAGCAAGAAAAAAAGGAGAAAAAAATAGAAGGTAAGGAAGGTAAGGTCCACATAAGAGTTTTTAACTGTTGCATGCCCTTCTCATTTTCACTGGTAGTATGTCATCAATATATAAAAGCAAGAAAGTTTATAGTGGTAAATCCAACCAACCTGCACTGGTAGTAATAGCAAGTTTAAAAGTCTGGAACTGCTATATTTGTACCACTGTTTTAAAATGTGGAAGCATGACGCAAAGCATTCCACTATCTAGAGGTGTGAGGCATAGTTGAGAATGTAAGAGGCGTAAGCCTCCTGAACACAAGGAGGCGTAAGCCTCCTTTAGAGGAGGGGGATGAGTAAGAAGAAGAGTTTTCTTTCTTTTTCTCTTTTTTCCTTCTCCTTTCTTTTTCTTTCCCTTCCCTTTCTTTTCCTTTTTTTTCTTTTTTCTTTTTTTCTGTCTTTTTATATGAGGTGTGTGTGAGGTGCATGAGGTGTATGCCTCTAGCACACCCTATGAAAAAGTGTATGAGGCGTACGATTCAAAGGTGTCAATGCCTCTAGCATATGCCTCAGAGCGTTTTGGGGGCACCTTGCCTCCAGGCGTATGCCTCTCATGCCTTTTAAAACACTGATTTGTACAATCTTGGGTATGTACTTAAATGTTTCTTAATAAAATAAGTTATGAAATAAGATGTAAAGATGAATTATTGTTAGATCTACTTATTGCATGATATTTGATTGATCAGGTTATACAAATATAATATACTTATGTTTGCTTTCAAAACTGAAGGTCTGTATTCTGACCTCTTTTCTATATTAGGTGATGCCTCCACTGTGGTGCAGATTGGATAGACTATGGTTTGGACATCCTGGAATTTTGGAGGGAACAATGACCAGGCAACCTTTTCTCTGCCCCTTGGATCATGTATTTGAGGTACACACTATTTAAGAACTGAATTACTAATGATATTGACCTTCTAAGAGATTAAATAGTATTTGCAGCACTAATTTTCTAATCAGGGTGTTTTCTTGATAAGTAAAAGTAAGTGTTATTAATCACTTAAAGTTGGCAATACAGGCATCCCTTAAAGAGGCGGTGCTACCTCTCAACTACAAATGAGCCCAATTAATTTTGCAAAATCTTACGATTTTTGTTTGAATCGTACAATTTGATTCATAAATTTTATGTTTTATACGGTCCCTATGATTCATTGTAATTCAAATAAATTCAATTAAGAATTTGTTTTCTACTTTGTCATCTTTTTGTTTATATTTAGGTTTATCAAGGGAGAGTAGTTTTAAAGACTAGGCACTAAGTTTATTTTACATCATATGTAGGTTAAAGAACCATTGTACATGGATGTATATTTTTTAGTCAAACTTGATTATATCATCTCAGGATTCTAGTGTTTTGTGTACATAGTTCATTCATTGTAGATATGGATTAAAAATAGGGTAAAATCACTTTCTTTTATATATTTATCCTTTTCAATGTATCTATATTTGATTTTCTGACATGTTTGTAAAAAATAAGATTACTCTTAAGATTTATGATATGATTCACGATTTGATTCGATTCAACTTTCTGTACAATTTATGATACAATTATGATTTTCAAAACATTCCCAATACAATTGATTTATATTCATCCCTTGTTTAGCTAGAGAATTTTTCATCCCATTATCTGTTCTCTCACGGTCTCACCCATTGTACTGTCAAATTCATATTTCTAGTGAGCCATTTAAACTTCTTCATCACATCCCTAAAGCACCAAATTATAGATTGGATCCTTCAGTCACCTCATTGCCGATTTTGAATCCCCTTCAATCACTAGATTTACCATATTCAGCTCTTTTGCATCTGTACTCTTAGTGCAGCAACCAATTCAGCTCTAATAGAATCACCCACTCCCACTAAACCTGAGAACAAAGCAGTGGTATGTCTTTGTCTCTCATTACCACTCCTATTCTAGAGGGACTCGGGTTGCCTCAACTACTCCCGTCAAAATTTAACTTCAAATATCCTTTAGCAGGAGGCATCCAAACCAAGTTTATTCTCTCCTTTTAGAAGAGCTTCTAGCCACCACCACCCTATTTCTCCATGTATCATCAAAAGGGAACTCAAAACAGAGTCCACAGTTCTAATCCAATGTATCGCCCATCCGTCACACATCAATGCTTCTTTTCTTCTCTCCTCTGAGAACATTCTAGCATTCCTTTGTTTCCTTTTCTCACCACTTCTTTGCTGTACAATCAGTTGTTTTTTTTTCAATCATAACCCTGGATCAGTGATTTAAAAGGCACGCCTAGGCGAGGCACATTTTAGGGTAGGTGCCTCGCTCAGGTCCTAGGTGTAGCCCATTCAAAAGGCGCACGCCTGGTGCGCCTTGCGCCTTAGCCCAAGCGTGCACCTTTTGAAAATTTGCCGCTTTTTCCTTTTTTTGAGTTTGGCGGATGGGTCGGGGGCTCTGCCCCTGGACCCCGTGCCACACTCCTTGAGGCCATCCCAAACAAGTCCATGTTAGAGTCTTAAATTCTTTGTTTTCACACAAAAAATAATGATTTTATAGTTTTAATTGCTTTTAAGAAGATATTTTATTAGGATGAATGAATGGACAACATTACCAAATAGGGGGTTCTCGAAGCATTAGCTACTTGATGCAATAGAGGGGCGTGGCACAAAGGCGGCTCTTAGAATTAGGAATGTAATATGTCACATTAGCTACTTGATGCAATTGAGAAAAAAAGAGATTGTGGGTTTTATATGCTTGGAAATGTTTTATATGTTTGATTTCATTTTTAAATTCTCATTTGAATATGCTTTACATATTATGTTTATGTATTTTAATTTTAGATAATAGGTTTTTTAAAACTTAAGTTTATATTTTTATTAATATTATGTTTTATACTTTTTTTATTTTTTTTTTGAATTTTTTGCATTTTTTTTATTTTTTTGAATTTTTAGCTTTTTTTTAAATTGTGCACCTTGCCTCAAAAAGGCGCGTGCCTCGCCTTGCGCCTTGCGCCTCAGGCGCAAAATGGCCCTTGTGCCTTTATTGCACCTTGCACTTTTAAAACACTACCCTGGATTGAGAAACCCATCTTCATTGCTGAACACACAAAAACCAGATGTATTCATATAAATTATATCTTTAAGGGATTTGCCTATCGTCCAATTTCTATACATTCTTGAAATAACCAAGTGATTAGGATATGAAAGGGTGAACATAATATGTGATTAATAGAATCCAGGATACTAGTTTGTTCCCCCTAGGAAGTCCATATATTTGTCTCTTCTAAGTTCCAAACTGCCACTGAAAATTCCTAATCTTTACATGACTTTCTGGGCCACTGCAGACTGCACTGATGCTTTTCTTTTATTCCATTCTATATAGGGTCCTGTTAAAGGTGTGTGCCAAATGTTTTGCATTTCTGCACATATCATTTTTTTTACTAGCTCTGGTCCTATTAGGGGCACCCTGTACCAAAAAAATTAAAAAAAAAAACTGATATAAAAAAAATCCTCTGATGGGAACTCATTCCCACTAGATCCTTTTTACTTCAATCTCTGCCTGCCTTTTTTTTTAGTTGAAAAAAGATAAAAGTAACTTTGTTCAATGATAAATAGTAGAACAAGCCTGCTGGGGTATAACCAGCATAGGAGACACCCTGGCACCTAAATAGCCATCAAATAAACCATAAGTTCACATTTTACAATAAACTCCCCAGGGATTGGTTACACGGACAGACAGACCAGCTTGTCCTCTGCTCTGCATTTACAATAGAAGACCCTCCTGTTCCTCTCTTATCACAAGATCCAACAATAGCAGCTGGAACCAGATACCTTATCTGCCTACCCTTTCTAATCAAGCTTTGAAGAGGCCAGGCAAGCAGCACCTCACCAGAGCTCTAGGCATCATCCAATTCAGACCTTTTGCCCTCAGAAAATGCAGCCATAGACCCTGAGACTCTTGGCAGTGAACAAACAAATTACCACTATTCTCCAACATCAACCCACACAGCCCACATGAGCTATCTTGAATTCATATGCCCCTTCTTGCCAAACTGTCCCTGGTTAGACATGTAACAGTTACAGCATACCACACTAAGAAGCTCACCTTAGAGGGAATCCAAGGCCTCCAAATTAACTTCCACAGGAACATGGTGCTTTTCTTTATTTCTTTTCTTTTGTTTTTGTAATTTCATATAAAGCCAAGTAGATTCATTTTTTATTTATTTCCATTGTTTATTCAATTAATCAATTCTCCATTTCGGTTTGACAACATGATTCTAGACGGCCAGGCTGCACTCATATAACACTCATCATTCTTTTTTATTTTTTATTTTTGCTCTTAATACAAATAGTGCTTTTGCTGATTAATAGGTATAACTATTGAATTAAGGAAAATTAGTTCAAAGAGTTTACTGCACTATCCTTAGTTGTTGTAGGGAATTAAAATCTTACTTTTTGGTAGTCTTCCTAAAATAAATTCTTAGTAGATTGTATTAGTATTTATTTGAACACAGAATGGTTTAAAAACTTATAAAACTATGATAAATTAAGGTAACATGCTGCAATATAGGTGAACGTTATGTTGAAAGAACTACCAGAGGAGGAATTTGGCCCTGCTATCCATTTTAAAGAGTACTCCTTCCTTGACAATTCATTACTACCTAAACAGGTAATCATATTTAGTTCCACCAAAATTCAATAAAGCATCTGGTTTCTGCTTCTACTTTGTTTAGTTGGAAGTTCTTCTCTGTTGGTATTGTTTTCAGATAAAGGAGTCATGGCTTGATGTTCAACTTTGTCATTCTGGATCCCAAGATTGTCATGTGACCAATAAAACAAGTCGACCAGGAGTACTCAGATTACCAAAGCATAGCAGTGAAGAAACGGTACTCTAATTTACAGTATATATACTCAGATACTAACATGTTTTAATTTGTGCCAACTTCTTCAGATATTTTTGCAATTATCAATAGGCATATTTTGAGTTAAGACACTTAGCTCTATGGTACCAGTTTTATAGACAGAAATTTTCATATATAGGCTTTCATCTTGGACCACTGCTGCTCTGTTCTGACCTTTCAAAAGCATGTAAGAGTGTGAAATGGATAGGTATTGGAGAAGTTGGGTCCAGATATAAGAGATCTATTAGATGGTGTGTGTGGAGCTTACTAATTCTTCCTAGTGTCATGCACCATGTAACTATACACCTAGGCTAGAATGAAATATTGGTACACCATACATTGGTGTAATGTGGTACCCTCCTCTATTATATTGTTTTGATGTTCTTATATGAAATTTCTTCCTCAAGTCTCCTTATCATTATTATCATCAGCTTCATCATCAATTCATCACCACTTTATGCCTAATCAAATTTAGTACACATCTTTAAGAAGTAATCAAGTACCCTAATAAAACTTTAAATTTTCTTGTGCACGGATAATAGTCTAAAGGTACTCTTATTTCACTGAAATGATCCTTCAAGCTGATCATATATTAAGCATTTTTCCTGATCCACATATAAAAGATTCTTTTGCATGCATATTCTCTAAGGTGCGGAAACATTGTTATCAATCTGGAAAGTTTAAATGTTGATCCCCCCTTCAACCAGACAGGGACCAATTTTCACATTGTAATGACAATGTTGACTGTGTAACCAATTTTAATGCAATTGAATATCTTTTTTTTTCTGTTATTTAGTCTTTTGAGATGTTTGTAGTGTCAATAGAATGTCACTTTCTGAAGCCCATCCAGTGGATCAACCCACGTTTTGAAAATCCAGATTGATCTCCTAAAGACCTGCATGCCAGACAAGTTCACTTCCATTTCAGTGGACCAATCAAAATTGGCCACATGGCCCATCCTTCAACAAGTTTATGATGTGAAAGTTTAAGATACTCTTAAGCATGGGCAACATGGTCGTGCTTTGATAGAGCCATTGCAGCCTAAGCTGCAATGTAGATTCAGCAAAGTGCAACTCTCAGACAAAAATGTCCTACAATATTTGTGGCTTGCACTAATAATTGGTAATCGATGAAGAGTGATATTTTATCATTAAGTTCTTAATGGGAAGAAATTAGAAAATTGGAACTACACTAGTGAAAATGTGTATTCTATTAAATTCCTTTAAGTACTTGAAGTTTTCTTTAATAGGTTTCCTCGTTACCATTTAGATAACAAAGTATCGTTTTGTGAAATTTCTGATATCAGTTTACTTGTGTTTAGATCATTTACATTTCTCTGAATATGTAAGTAAGAACTTTATCTCCTCACAGTTGAAAACAGTACTTTCCTCATTCAAGGATGTCAAAGTCATCCAGTTCTCATCCATGCAAGATGCTTTTGAAGGTTTCAGTGACAAGGCAAGTAGTCCCTTTGCTTTTGCTTTATCTCAGCAGTAGAATGTAGATTTGTTTGCTTCTGTTACTGTGCCTTCTGACTCCTTGTATCAAAATAAATGGTCAGACGAGGGAGACAAAGTTCCGAAACCGTATGAAGAGGTATGTAGGTATCTGGTGCTGTGTACTGGATCATACGCCTGGCCACATATATTATGATATGTACTGGGATGAAAAGCCCAACTGGGAACCAGCCCCACCAAAGACTCCACAAGATGACCATCCACCCTGGTAAGGCTTAACTTACAATTATAATTTTTACGAAGAAAAGGTAATAGGAACAGAGAAAAGTAGGGGGAGAAGAAAGAAATGTACTGGGAGGAGTATGCATGCACACACGATATACAACAGACATCGAGAAGCCAATTCTCGAGGGAAAGTAGCTGACATGATTTTGCAAACAGGGTTTTATCCAAAAATTTTGGTATATTTGAATTACTTCAATGTGCAAATGAACGAAATGGAAGTTATTGAATCTGAGGTTGGATTTAGTTCCTTTTCCTTCTATCTCATTTATCTTTTTTGCTTCCCTTTTTAATTTTAAAAGAGCTTTTGTTGATCTTTTGAACACAACTGTTAACGGACTATTCACGTGAGAAGCAAAGCCACTTGTTTTCTCCTTTTGGTACATAAAAGGTTAATCTCAGCAAGATGATCCAATCATAAAATCAGTCTCCGACATGCAGAATAGATTTTTAAGTCAGGCAAAATAGCAGGCAGCTTAGGGCATGCGGGGTGCTACAGGTACAGGCCCTTGCCTTCTATGACTGGATTCAGTGCGTTTGGACTCGAAGGGATTTTTTCTTCGAGTCCATCAATATTTTGACACGTCATTCAGTGTTTAATTGACCATCACTTACAACCGATTGAATATTCCAATGCCCTCGTTTTCAGACGGAAACAGAGGTTAAGATGCCTATCATGGCGGAAAATAGAGTGACCGATGTAGGCGAATTAATCAGGATTAACCCTGCCGAGTGCCGGCACATACGAGGTTATAGAGGATGATGCGGTAGTGCTGAGAAAAATTGGGTAGTATGCACTGCCAAGCTGATTGATCGGTGCCAAAGCCGTAGGCACGGATGAAGATCTTGTCGCCGGTACTGGCGACCCTGACATTGAGGGCTTCTAAGAGTGTTTTTGTTGAACGGGACCCTCTATGACTACGATTCTACGAGAAGCACTCCAGAGTTAGCCTCTTCTTCTTCCCCATCTCCCTCTCTATGCCGCTCCTCTTCGGAATTAGGCTTCTTCCCCTCTTCTCTTCCTTCCTCTGCGGAACAAAGATTTTCCGCCGGAGTGAAAGAAGAAGAATTCTCGCTTCTTTCTTATTTAATCCCTCTTAGATTTTTTTTAATGGTATAGAGTTATGGAAGAGGGAATTCACCGTGCCAACCTGTTCCCTTTCTCTTACTTTTGATGTGTCATGAAATGGTTAGAATCAAAAGTCTAAACGCACCGAATCCGAACTGGTATGCATGGACCCTTCTGATGAGTAGGGATGCAAGTCAGGCCGGGTTAGGCTTGGCTCAGGTTAATCCTAAATCGTAATGCACCAGGTGTTTCTAACCCAACCCAACCCGACCTTCCACCTGATGTAATCAATCCTAACCCGATCCATGGTGACCTGGGCCAAATGTGGGGTTTTAAACCAAATTCAAGGTATTTTGTTTAGATAATTAGATGTTGAACCCAGACCCAAAAAGACTCAAGATGGGTTTTGCCAATGGCTGATCGACCTTGATGCCATCTTTCAAAAGAGAGTATTTCTTTGACGTCCATACATGATGGATAAGATTTTGTTCCCATTGGGTGGTAGTGTAACTTCTCTGATAGGAGAAGCTCCGAGTCTCCCATTCTGGTAAGTGTATTCAGTATAAATTCAATTTTTTGTTCCCATTTTATTTTTTGATAGATAAAGAGTATAAATTCAAAGTGGTGATCTAGAGCACAAGGCCGGCCTGTTGAGATTTTGAGAATTGTGGCAATCTTGACGTTTTATGCCCCAAATCCTGTCAGCCCAAGGTTCTAAGTATCGAAAAACGTAAAGAGAATTGAATACACAATTTTACTTTGGATACACATGGATACAGTAGAAAAATTAAGATATAGAAAAACATATTCTTTGATAGATCAAAGTTTTAGATGAATATATAAATGAGGTACAAATACATATGAAACAGGTTCTTTGAGAGTTTTATGTAAACTGTGAAATATTATGACTAGGGTTTGAAACTCATGTTATTTTCTTTTTCTTCTGATTTCTTGTCAATAGAATTGTTGTCATATTTTATCATTTAAAACAAATAAAATCCATAAAACCCAATTTAAATTAAAGTGCTTTTGATCACCTTATACCCTATATACAATATACTTTGAACCTTGATTAGGACACGTGAAAAACGTTAAAAGTATAAAAAAATTATATATAGATAGATAGATAGATAGATAGATATAGTTTTATATCTTAATTCTTGGGAAATATTGTTCTTATTAATATTTATAAATATATATGATTTTAATAATCAATTGTTTTTTAAATGATGCAGTAGTGTTTTCAACCTCTCATTGACTTAGCCGGTTGAACCATTTAAACCATCACCTGACCATGATTCTAGGTCCAGTTTTAGAAAAACCTAGAATTTTATCAAAAACCATTGACTAAGTTAAAAACCACCTGACCTAGCTAGACAGATCGTTGACCTATTCAACTCGGTGACTGGGTTATGGGTTGTACACTAAATATGTATGCAAGCTTTCGGAGGCCATAGCTTTGTGCTCCAATGTCAGATTGGGGTGACATTTTTCTATTTTGGGTAAATTTTCATGATCTATGCATCCCAAGAGGTCATAGGTGCATTGCCCTGCTATTTTTGTAAAAAAACATTTTTTTGCCTCAAATTGCAATTTTCAATATTTTTATAAAAAGATAAAAATTGAATTAAAAACATATACTATGCATAAAATAATGCAGATATTAAATGTGGATTATAATTATTCATTATTTATTAATAAAATATGTATTTATACATACATACTACTAACGTGGCATGGTTTGACCGTTCAACCCAAACAGTCAAATTGATGACTTGCAACCCAGAGGCAAAAACAGTTCAGCCTTCCATAAAGGAATTACTTTTAAAGCAGATATTGTTATAACAAAGCAAGGTGGTCACATGGTGGATTAATCGTCTTGGAGGATATTCAAGTTCCCTTAATCCTTATCTACATATGGCCTTTTTATTAGGTGCATCAATATACAGGAGTTAAAATTAATGAAAATAGTTGGTTCATTAGGAAATATGTCTTCAATTAATTAAGAAGGATGGATTTGAATTTGAATGTGAAGTAAGACCGATTCAAAGCATCTGCATATGATCCGTAGAACCACAATTTATCCATGATCTGATTTACAAGACATTTCTCATTCTTAATGGATACTTTGTTTCCTTTGTCAAAAGAAAATGTGAGAACTAAAGCAAACATGATTTAAAAAAGGTCATTTACTAAAATGTTCCTACAGTTTTACATTTTTTGTAAGGCCTATCTTTTAATTTGTGTTTTACTAATACACCCCTTCTACTTTCCAACCATTTTACTTAATCCACCTACAATCAAGGGACATTTGTATATTCATTTGGGCATATGATTTTTTATACCAAAAATACCCCTAACAAGAGTCATGGTTTTCACATTGATTGAAATGGGTCTCTATTCTTTCATGGTGACATGCCAAAGTCTGATTGGTCCCTGATACTTATTATTATCGTTTTTTGTCGTGTCAAATCCATTTGAGTTGTGATTAGACCTGTTCATGGGCCGGGTAGCCCGACGGCCCGGCCCGGCCCAGCCCGCACCCTCGACTGTATAATTAGGCCCACGGGCCTGACCTCGGGCTTAACACAGTAAGCCCGATTGTGTTTCGGGTCGGGCTCGGGATTTGTCAAAAAAGCCCGTCCTGAGCCCGGCCCAGCATGACTTAGTATTATATATTTTATAAAATATATAATATGTATTTTATATATTATATATATTATATAAAATATATAAATAATATAATATTTATTAAAATATATATTTATAATTTAATATATATATATATATATTATTCTTTTCTTTATAATTTCAATTTATCCCTCTCTCTATTCAGCTGCTTCAACATTAATAATAATAATAGTATAGGCTAAATTTCGGGCCCGGGCCCAGGCTCGGGCTTCAGGCTTTTTATGAGAGCCGGGCTCGAACCCAAGTTGTAAGCCCGATGGTCGGGCTGGGCTCGGGCTCGGGCCTTAAAAAAATTTGTTAATAGACAGTAAAAGCCCAGCCCGGCCCATGAACAGGTCTAGTTGTGATACATCCATTAAAAGAAGGAGAACCATTACAGCCGATGTTGGAGCATGGCTCTAACGATATGTAAAGAGGTTCTAAAGTAGAAAGGTCTCTTATAATATATTATAATACGCAAACTGAAGCGTATGTAGGATTTTAGTAAATATGGAAAATTACATATGTTTCTTAGTAAATGGCCATATAAAAAATACAAATATTAACGGTACGGTGGATACATATCGACTTGCATAGGCCATTTTCTTATCGTAGTATTGTTATTTGGGGTGAGTATAGGTCGGTTCAGTTTAGTTCTATGGTAGAACCTGAAACTTACCCTATAGGGGTCGGTTTCATGTTTTTGAAATTGGAACCTATCTTGTAAAAGTCAGTTCTGGCCTTCATGGTTTTGAGATCAGTTATAGGGTTTACCCATGGAACTTGTTCTTTATTTATTCTCCCACTAAAAAATATATATTCTTCAAAAATTTGATTTTCAATAAATATATATAATTTAAATTTTATATTATCTTTATTGATTAAATTGATTATTATTATATGGTTCAAAACTTATAATTTAAATTTTATAAATATTACCTTTTGCATTACTTATTATACACATTCAAATATTAATATGAAGCAAATGATCAAATTACTTAAAGTAACTCAATGGTCAAATGAGACTAGCGTTTATAACTATAAGTGCTTGAGTTCAAATCTTTATATTCCCAAAAGTATTTTAAAATTTATTTCAAGAAAAGTTCAATTCCAAGACAAGTTCCACCAAGACTAACAAAGGTTGGTCCAGGTAGGATAAACCCTAAACTCTGGAACTAGCATGGGTCAAAGTCAATCCCAAGAATTTGAAACCAAACCTACCCTATAACAAATCGGGTAGGATCGATTAAAGCTGATTCAAATAGAAGTGGTAATAATACCAAATACAACCTTAGTGGAAAAAGAATCCCATTTTTCATCATAAGAAAGGCTTAACAAGGGTTCTTCTCCAAAGGGTTTTTCTATTGTTTGTTATCTCCAAAAAAGAGAAAAGAAGTCAAGGAAATGTAAAAATTTTTTGCTAGTTTGATTTTATTTCCCTTCCTTCTCTTTCCAATAAAATTTCTCTTCATTTCTTTGAACACATGAAATTGTGATAATAACCTAAGTTTTGGTACAGTTATCTCACCACTAAAAAATTAAAAAAAAAAAAAAAAAAATCTTATCCAAATTATGATGCAAAAGATTTGACCGCATGATTTTAAAAAACGACCTACAAATGAAACCGTTATGACTGACCTTAACAAAAAAATTTAAAAATAAAAGTTATAAACCGCTAAACAGGTCAACAATTCGACCGCCCAGATCAACGGGTCATTAACTGATTCAACAATTTTTGGCTAGAGACCGAATTTAAGTTAAAACGAAACAAGTTGCCTGAACAATTCCCAGGCCAAACTGTCCAATCGTCCAAATCAACAACGGTTCAAAAACCATAATTATAAGAGCCCTTAGACATACAAAATTAGTAAGTCTCAGTTTGGGAAGAGTGCAAATACAAATATATATATAACTGCAGTGCAAAACCTACCGTATTTCTGAACCTTATTTTGCGCTCTTCCCAAACTTTAAGTTCAACCAGGCAACATAACGTTTGAAGCCATCAGATAGGTTGTAGTTGCATTTAAATGCAAAAAAGCACCTTGAATTTATGTGCAGAGGCAAGACACTAGGATGAAAGTTTAAAGTTGAAACTAGTCCAGCTTCATAGATGGTAAGGAGAATTCCAAAAGCCTCCAATTGTGGGAGAAGGAACTAGAGAACATTGGAGCAACTGAGCAAAGCAAGGAAAACTTAGCAGGCCACACCACATCAAGCCAGATTAGCTTTCAACTTTCAAGGTTGACCATGTCGTAACTCACAAAGAACAACCCCTGGACATTATTTCAATTAACCAATAGTTAGTTATGTCATGGACGGTTAGTTCATCATCTATGTACAGGGTATCATGAAAACCCCATAGAGAGAGAGAGAGACTAAATTGTATATGAAGGCAGGCAATAAATAACAAAGAACCGTGAGAGGACTATATATGCCTTTACGGGAAGAAAGTATGATTCAAAATCCATAACCAGCACCAGTAGAAAGCAAAATATTAAGATCAGTCATTGAAAGACACAAGAACTACTTCCACTTCTTCATGAATTTGCCACCATGTTTTCCAAATCCATGTTTTCCATGCTTGCCGAATTTCCCGTGCTTAAACTTGCCATGGTGCTTGAACTTGCCATGTTTGTGGGAACCGTGCCCATAGTAGGCACCATGTGCCAGATGATGAGCACCATGTGGCATCTGGTGAGCTCCATGTGACATCTGGTGAGCTCCATAAGCGGCAGCAGCAGCAGCTGCACCTCCAGCTAGCATTGTCCCCATGCTAGGTCCATGTCCTGTAGATAAAGGGTGTCAGGATTCAATGACAACTACAATTACCAAAACAAAAAATGGAAGTGATCACATAATTTCAACAACAATGTTTTCATTTCTCTGGCTTGATAATTAAACTGTAACTAAAAACAAAATCAGACGCCAAAAATTTGAGAAACGGATTCCTCTGTAACAACAAACTCTTGTCTGCTCCTGGAGTCAATGTTGCTCATTGGACTCAAAGACACCAAATTTTTGAATTACAGGTGGGAATAATTAATAAACTCTATTATTCTAATAGTTCTCTGGTTGCTTTTGTGAAGTAGGACTCTGGCATTCTTCCAGGTTATATCCTCTGCAAAACATTGTCCTGGGATTTTAATTTGAGATTCTAAATTACATCGCAGGGATATCATGAGAGCATTTCAAGAAATGTTACCTTAAGGGGGGTGAGGGTTTGGGTGAGGGGAATCGTTTGCTGGAAAATATACAAGTTCAACATAACTTTGCTTTGTCAACAAGTTACAAAATTACTCCGAAATCATACCTCCATGATGTGGAGCAGATGGACCAGGATAGCCAGCTGGGGGGTATGCCCCTGGCGGAGGGTATCCAGCTGGTGGGTAGCCTGCCTGTGGGTAGCCTTGTGGAGGATATCCTTGTGGGGGATAGCCTTGTGGAGGGGGGTATGCCCCTTGTGGTGGTGGGTAATGTCCAGGAGGGTATCCAGCCATGCCATGAGCAAGATGTGAAAAAAGCCCTTTGTCTTCTGACTGCTTATCATGCTTGTCCTTTCCACCACCCATTTTTCTTCAATTAAGACTGATGCTACACAAACTGACAGATAAGGACCCGTTAGAGGCAATTCAAAGCAAATAAGCTTCATCTAAGCAAACTGGCTTCGAAACTAGCAAAACTAAAATTTACACTATCACCATAAATATTTTCACAAGACACTTCCGGAAGCTATCATTTGCCATATCGCAGGTAACAAATAGCTAAGAACAATATAGAATCCTATCAGAAAGGTCAAGTAAATGTGCAAATCACAGTTGATCATACGCATGTGACAGTATAATTTCAACATGAGGATGTGAGGATTTTACGTTTTAGTTTTGCCAAATTACCAAGCCATCTAATGTAGATCAGTCAATAACATGTGTAGATAAACTATCAAAAAAAAAGGTTGGTGTGTAGATTAAAGAGGTTACACATTGTATATTATGCTTGAAAGAAGATGTAATAATGTAAAAATAGACAGAGTGATCCTTCCATGCAAGTATTATCTTGTACGAAATGTACAATGAATAATATAAATTTAAGGGTCTAAAGTTTTAATTATGGTTATTTTAGTTGGGATATGGAGGACAAGGTTGACTGGCCTAGAATTGTGGAATCTAAATATTAATTCATAGAGTGTTTGCTTTTTCTGAACACTAAACATAAAAATATAGTGGCATTGGCTGTCCATGGTAAACTCAAGGTGATCAAGAGCAATAATTTGATCTTTCTTAAAGAATAAATACTGCTGTTCTTCACTGTTAATTCCAATTCAGTTCACGCCACAAGAAACTTCAGTCAAGATTAGACAGGTGTGGTGATATACAAGCAATAGAAGCTTGCATTTAACCATACCAAAATATGAACAGAAACCAAAAAGATTGTATGACTAATAAAATGCTAGTCTAAAACAGCTGGCTATTTACTCCAGAATCTAAATATTAATTCATAGAGTGTTTGCTTTTTCTGAACAATAAACAGAAAAATTAAATGGCATTGGCTGTCCATGGTAAACTCAAGGTGATCAAGAGCAATAATTTGATCTTTCTTAAAGAATAAATACTGCTGTTCTTCACTGTTAATTCCAATTCAGTTCACGCCACAATAAATTTCAGTCAAGATTAGACAGGTGTGGTGATATACAAGCAATAGAAGCTTGCATTTAACCATACCAAAATATGAACAGAAACCAAAAAGATTGTATAACTAATAAAATGCTAGTCTAAAACATCTGGCTATTTACTCCAGAATATTGCATTGCTTGAATAAATTTGGTACTTTGTACTTCATGCCAACATGGTCGGTACCATTTCAAAATAATTCAAAATAAAATATTCCAGGGTACAATAATCAACCCAACTTCAGCTTCAGCAATTAAAGAACTCACAACCTCCTTAATAACCTATTCCCTGCAAGATAAAGCAATAAATTATTCAGTTCAGCCACTTAAAGCTGTTACCAAACGCCCACTAAGACTTATTAAGGTTCTCTTCTATAATAGTCATATAGCCATTTTGACAGCAAAGAGAGTTGTTATTCCGGTTATGGAACCTTAGGAATATTTCATTTTCTCATATCGAAGAGCGTTCATCCTCCACCTAATTGTGTTATGATTCTAAAAACAAGTCAATGGAAGTTCATCTCTGTCAACAACCCAACTACTAACTAATAATATATACTTGTCAAAATTGGTGGCCATGATCCTATAAGCAAATAGAATTTGTACCAGTCAAAATAAGACAGCCACAAAGATGCTAACCAGTATTCGATACAAGGTAGCAAGGCCAACTCTTCTATCGTAAGGTAAACGTATTTGGCCATGATCTTAAGAGCAAGATTTACAAAGGAATTAATTTTGTATTTCTCAAGATCTATTGACCACAGGGATGCTACCAATCCAAGGCCAACTCTAACAAAAACCACTCAACACACACCCAAGTGGTTACAAGATGGCGCCTTCTTCCAACAAATGAAATGCATAGGTATCTCTCTGGTTTCAAAGATCACCAGCTCTGAAGCAGATGGGTAACCAGAAAAAGCCCCGACTTTTGCGGTATTACATGCAATATCAAGCTACAGCATGCACATCCCGGATTCAAAGATGCCCTCCCCTTACCAAAAAAAACCAGAAAACTTATCTTCTATAACTTCTTCAATAGAAAAGATAAACTCTGACAAGCTCTAAGCAAAACACTTCAACTAAACAAGGTAACGAGTACCCAAAACTCAGATCAAATTTTTCTTATCCTCAAACGGTTGTTACAAGACGCCATTCTTTGAAGATACCAAACAAGAACTAGACAGAAAACAAACAGCCGATCGAGCAACAAACTAATCAATCTCCAAAGCAGTAAACTCTTGAGTTCAAACGATCAAATCCGTAGAAAATGATGAAGCAGGGGAGATTCAGATACAGATACCCTAAACTGAAAAGCAATTTCGGATCTAAGATTCCTTGTTTTACAGAGATAATTGCCGAGAGAAGCTTAGGTAATAAATGAAAATAGCACAAACAACAATCACTTATAAGTTTCTGTTAATACGAAAGCAGAAATCCCAGAAGAGAAGCGCTCTCTCACCGATTAACCTTCTCCTGAGTAAGAAGAAATTACCGAAACCTCCTGCGAAGATGAACGAGAGATTTGCGAATTCCGGAGAAATCGGGGGAGGGATTGTAAGATTATTTATAGTTTCTCACGAGCACTCCCGCGTACCAAACGCGTTTTTCAACGCGTCTACGTGTAAGAACGAAATGCTGCCATGGAATCTTAATCAAGAAGTAGGCAGTGGCTGTGGTGATTCCCATCAGGCGGTTGAAATGATCGTTGGTGGTGAAAGCGATAGACTGCGGTGGGTTTCCGTGTTTGGATTGAGATCGATGCCGATTTCTCGTAAATCGCGCCACATCATTGCCATGTCAGCGATTCCCACGACAGAGCTACGTCGGCGATTCCAAAATCGTATGTTATTTTGCTATTTGGGTGATGTTTGGCATCAAGCTGATTCTTTCCTTACCGAGTTTTGAAATCAATGATTTTTCAAAAAAAAGAATGGTAAATTTTGTTTTGAGAGCATTTCTGTCATATAAGCCGATTTTTGATAAATTGGCTTTGTCTATTTTGTTAGTTGTTATTGATGTTCAAGGGCCTATTATTTTTACATTGCAGTTGTTATTTAATGCCACATCAGCCATGTCATCCTTAAAAAATTGGAATCAGTTAAAAATCAAGAAATTACAGAAAAAAAAGGTAATTCCTAAAAAAAGGGACCAACTTTCAAGAATTTTTTTGACCGATTTTTTGAAAATCATCAAAATCAGCCAACCCACCAAAAATTTCAACGTTGATTCCTCCAATGCTGAAGTGGCTCCGTCATGGCATTGATTTTCAAGAAATCGGCAGATTAGTTGATTTCTAAGAAATCGAAAAATCCGTCAGAAATTTATTATTAAAATTGGACTGAAAAGAGGAATCACCAAGGTGATGTTTACTCCCCACACCTGATTTTTTGAAAATTGGTGATTACTAAAATCAGTGATTTGAAACAAATTGTTCCTTTTTTGTTTTTTGGTATCATTTCCTCTGTCATCCGATTTAGTGATTACCGCAAGGATGCCATTTCACCCAACAAAAAATTGGAATCAATTGAAAACTGGGGAATCACTGAAAGTGGTGATCTCTCACCCAGGCCGATTTTAGGGATTTATTTTTTTGCTGATTTTCATAAATTGGTATAATTGGCCAACCAAACAAAGAAAACATCACTGATTCTTCAAATTCTTATATGGATCTGACATAAATATGTCTTGTTCATAAAAAAATGAAAAGTTAATTTCATTTTGGAATGACAGTTTTGTAATTTTGTCAAACAATTTTTAGATTTGATAGATATAAACACAAATCTTAAGACTGAAGCCTACCTTTTTTATATTAAAATGTTCACATCCATTTCAGACATGCAAACTTTCTTTCTCACTTCGAATACAAATATATATTTTAGAATTCTTGATTATTGTCATTTTGAATACACAAATACATTGGTATCAAACACATGCAAAAATGAACCATAGTGCATGTATATATATGCATTGAACTGATGCTTGTACTCTTCTCAAACAGGGCTTAAAAAATTCAAGGGCCAGACTTAGCACTAGGGGTGTAGGTCCCAGCCTATTCACAAGCTATTCAAGCTCGGCTTGCTAAATATTCGAATTTAGCTCATAGTAATTGAGTTTGAGTTGAATACTTGGTTGAACTGTGTTTGAGCTTTGCAATAACTAGCTCAAGTGGCTTGCGAACCTAACCGAGCTGAAAATAAAATGTTACTTTTTAATATATTTGTATTTATGTTTTTTATATTAACTTATTTATAATATAAATAAATAAAATTATAATTACTTTTCTTAATATATTTTTTTATAACTTTTAACAATAATTTATTTATAATCAACTTGAATTGAGTTGAGCTCGAATAATTCGCAAGTATCGACTCAAGTCGAATTTAAGCCAAATGCATGAGCTCTACGTTTTTTAATCAAACTCGAGCTCAAACAGGTTGATATTCAGCTTGACTCGACTCAATTATACCCCTACTTAGCACCTATTATAAGAGTTATGATATGGCATAAGCCTAGGCTAGGTGGCTTTGGATCATATACAATATATTATATATGTCATTTTATAGTTTATACTATTTATGTATAATATAAAAATATATTTATGTATACATATGTAATCTATAAACAAATTGCAGCTTAGGCCGGTGGCCCAAGCCTGAAAAATGAAGGGTCGGGATAAAAGTAATCATCCCTAAGTAAATAGCAGTGTATTTAATGTACTACTTACTTTTAAGGCAAGATATATGAAAAATTCATAATTATATTAATGCAATTTGATCCTGGGTTAATTCAAACTCCACCTCAGCTGAAGCATTTATATCTTGTTCCAATTGGAATGCAGAGGATCTACTTTTTTTTTATTTTATTTATTCTTTTGCACTAATGGAAGGATCTGCTTTGAGAAAATAATATTATAGCAACAATTAGGTTATTAGAGGGCCTAGAGGAATAACTTTTTAAGCAAGAAAAATCTGCACAAATAGTTTGATACCTTTAGATTAGGATGTATTCACCAATACACATATATTTACTAAAACTTATCCTTTAGGAATATGGTCACATGACCTTTAGGTTTCAAATTCTAAAATTTCCCTAATTATCAACCTTATTAAAAATTAAATCCTCCTTCCACACTATAACTTGATCTAGATATGTAAAGAGTGCAGCACGTATTGGACATTTCGACCCATGCCCTTTTACATTTTCAATTCACATTAAGAGGTCACATGACCATTTCCAAACGGAAATAAGAATTGTTCAAATAGGAGTGTAATTTGGGCAGGCCTAGCCTGAGCCCAAATCGATCCAACTCAAAATTTTACATGGATTAGGCTTGAATTTTCGCTCCTCAGACTGGATTTGGGCCCAAGAAGTTGGGTTACTTTTATTTTCAGGTTAGGCCCGGGCTTAACCATTAGGTAGCCCGAATCCGTCCTGAGCCCGGCCCAACAATACAAATTCACACACACATAAGGAAGTGTCTAAATACATGACCCTTAAAAATACAAATAAAATCATGCATATTGACAAACATCTCTTAGTGGGTATCGCATCTTAAAACCTTATCTTTCCTTTTTTTTTTCCTTTTTGACAACCAAATGAAGCCCTAGTTTAATCCCACTTGTATTGACAAAGATGTTTCAAATGTAACGTTTCACCTTATACTCATTTATTTACTCAATAGGAAAAACAAAAATTCAAAAGCAGCATTCACGAATCACAATCAATTCCACCACAACGAGCCGGTGGTCCTCCACATCTACATAGATACCCTTTTAAATGTTTCTATTATTGTTTTTTGGTTGACCAAAAAACCCTTGAAAAGCAGAGGATGGGGATCATGGGATTGAATTCTAAGAAAGCAAATCTCTTCTCTATTTTTGGTAAACAACCTTGCAAGATTCCTTGAGAGCAATTTCAGTATAAATAATCTTTCATGTGGCTAGGGATTTGAATTTCCAAAGGCTAATAACTTCCTTGCAAGTTCCACCTTCCAATTTAAAGCCCTATTTTTAAACTTGAGAGTCGCATTAAAGAAAGAAAGAAAAAAAAAAATTCTAAGGGCTCTATCTCCCTCTATAAAGATGTACCTCTTAGGTGGCTATTAGTGTTATTTTTTAATGGGACTATTATTGCTTTTTGGTTGGGTGGCTGCTTTAGAATATTGACTGTGTCCCCTTCTTATGGAAGCCATCCACGAAAAGTAGACCAATATAGTTTCAAACCTGATGTAAAACCAATTTAAAAGGAAAATATCTAGCTATCAGTTGCAATTCTTTAAAACCAAGCTGGGACGACTGAATGGTCGAACCTCTGCAGAAAAATGGTAAACTAGACAGCTTTCTGGTTCAAAGTTTTGGATGGTTTTGGTGGTCTTGCTGGTTGAGACACCTAGTTAAACCAAACAGCTTCCTGGGTGTCTGCTCTAGATTTTGAGAGTTGTGGAAAAAACTCGATTTTCCTGCTGGTTTTACTTTACAACAATGTCCATGGAGCTAAAAAGGGTTCAATCAAAGTAGACCAATGTACTAATCCGAGAGTGTTGCTGTAAATCATGTTAGTGGAGGACTAGAGCTATAAAAAGGGTTCAATCTAGAAATTCACTTCTCTCATCATATACATCATCTCACATGGAGAAAAAAGAAGGATGGGTTGTTCTAATTGATTAGATTAGGCCTTTTCTCTTGTTTTATTTATACTAGTAAATTTGCATGTATTTTGTATATGGCAATTTTAGATGATGAAAATAGTAATATACATCCAAATTATTTTAAGCTTTGTATATATTTCTGTGTGTATAAAATAATTCTATATTAGAGATGTCCTAAATGTTTTCTACAAATATTTTGTATGTTTTGTGTTCATATCTTTGTTTAATTTTTATTATTTAATTATGACATCATGGCTTGACCCATTTGACCCAAATGGTTGACCTTACCCACCACCTAGACAAAAGGACAATTTCATTTTTTGGTACAATATTGAAAAAAAATGAGATTTATATTATTAAAAGTATTGGACATAGATCTAATAGCATAATTTATAGGTGACAAAATATCTTAAATATATCATTTAATGAGAGAGAATGGGCGTTATTACCTCAAATATATGACTTAATGAGAGATTGAATGAGGTGAAAAATAATAGTTCGAATTACATTTTTTATATTTCCATGTGTATAAAAATAATTCTTATTTATGACACTTGTTTTTGTTTAATATGATGAATATACAATATTAGATATGCGCCCAAATATTTTTTTGCAAAAATTTATGTTTTTTTTTCATTTTTTTGAGTTTTATCATGTTTTTAATTTTTATTATTTAATTATGACATCAAATATTGACACATTTGACCTAAAGGTTGAACTTTTGACATAGACCAAATAGGAAATCAACTTAATTTTTTTGTTGGCTTTAAAATTTGTATTTCATTTGCATTATCAATAAAAACAACTTTTGTTTATGACACTTTTTTTTCTTTAATATGATTAATATAAAATATTAGAGAAATGGCCCATTTCCTACAATTTTTATTTAACTATGACATCATGGATTCACCCAATTAGACTAGATGGTTGAATTGGCTTACCCACCACTTGGATGGAAGAATGATTTTGTTTTTTTTTTTTTTGTTAATTTGACAAAAAAAAGGTAAATTACTAAAACCTCCCCTTAAGTTTCTAACTGTTATTGAAATCTCCCCTAAAGTTTGGTAATTGCAATACCTCCCTTGAATTTTCTAATACAAATGCAAGTAAACCCCCCCCCCTCAGAATCCTCTAACAAGAGGCACGCAAATGTCCAAAATACCCTTATAGCTATTATTGAGGCTAGTTTTTGCATAACAAACAATACAAACTTTAAACAACAAAAAAAAATGTTTAAAATTGCACCTTTACCTTTTAGGGATTCATATTAAAGGAAAATATATAAAATTAATCAATTTCAGAAAAGATTGGAAGGGTTTGTAGTAGTGATTGATATGAAAGGAAAACTTGGAAAATAAACATTTTAGTCAAAGTAACTACATGGTTATTTAGGACATTTTTCATGCTTCTTATTAGGGGATTATAAGAGAAAGGTTCTACTTGCAACTATGCTAAAGTTCAAAAGAGGTGATTGCAATTACCAAACTTCAGGGGAGGTTTTCAGAAATGGTCAGAAACTTCAGAGGACGTTTTAGCATTTTAGGCTTTAAAAACATGGGTTTCATATTGTTAAAAATTATTTTTTGTATTTGATAAAAATCTAATTATTAGAATTATCAAATAAAAAATACCTTAAATACAAGATTTAATGTGAGTTAATACCTTAAATATAAGATATAATGAGAGGGAATTAAATAAGGTGAAAATTATAAATGATATTATATTATTATCCCTTAGAATTAAAGAGGGACTAAATTAAAAAATAGGGGTAGTTTAGTAAAGTTCCATACCCTCATTGGTACTTTTAATTATAAATGATTAATATAAAAGTTCCGTACCCTCATGTATGTATGTATGTATGTATGTATGTATGTATGTATGTATGTATGTATGTATGTATGTATGTATGTATGTATGTATGTATGTATGTATGTATGTATGTATGTATAAAGTAAAAGTAAATATACACAAAAAATTCTGACTTCACGTGGAAACTTTAAACTACAATAAAAATTATTATTATTAAATTTTGTATTCTATTTCCATCATAAATAAAAATATTTTTTTTAATTTTTTTTATTTGATATGATGAATATAACTTTAGAAATGTTCACAAATGTTTTACACAAAATTTTTATACTTTTTCATTTTTTGTGTTTTATCCTTTTTTAATTATTTATTATTCAATTATGACACAATGAGTTTATTTGAAAAGTTAGACAATTGACCCACCATCTAGATAGGAAAATAGCTTTGCTTTTAGATCAATTTTAAATTATATATTTCATCTCCATTATATAAATAATTTTTACTTATTACACTTAATCTTTGTTTGATAAAATTAATATATTAGAGATGTGAATAATTTTTTTATAATTTTTATATTCTTTTGATTATTTGTAATTTTTTACTTTTTAAAGATTTATTGTTTAACTATGACATCATCGATTAAGCCATTTGACCCACGGCCCATAAAGGAAAATAGTTTGGTCTTTAACTTGATCTTAAATTTTTTATTACCTTTTCAACATTGATAAAATTAATTCTTATGTATAATACTTATTTTTTATCAATATAGCGAATGTATAATATTATAGATGTACCCAATATTTTATTTTGTATAAATATATAACATTAGATATGTGCCCAAATTTTTCTCTAGTTTTTTTTTTTTGTGTTTCTTTTTATTTTCTATTTTTAAAAATTTTATTATTTGACTATGACATCATTTCATTTCTAGGTTGACTTTAGATTTGATATTCCATTTTAATCATTAATAAAATCACTACTTATATTTTATACTTATTTTGTTTAGTACAATGAAAATATAATATTAGAGATACGCCCAATTATTTTTGTTTTTTTCTATATTTTATATTTTATTTATTTTAATTTTTTATTATTAAGTTAGGGCATTATAGATAAAATCATTTAACCCCAAATGGTTGAATTGCTTACCCACCACTAAGAATGAAGAAAATGGTTTTGTTTTCAAATTACTTTTCAAAATATTTATTTTTATATTATTAAAACTAATAGTATGGATTTAATTAGTATATTTTAGTGATGAGAAAATATATCTCAAATACAGGATTTAATGAGAGAATATAACTTATATATGAGATTTCATGAGAGAATAGGAAAATAGTTTTATTTCCAATTGGTTTTAAATTTCATATGCTATTTCCTTAATTAATAAAAATATTCTTATGTATCATAATTATTATTGTTCAATATGTCAAACATATGATATTAATTAAAAATGTTCATAAGTTTTTCTTTAATTTCTATATTTTTTTGAATTTTTTATTATTTAATTGTGGCAACTTGAGTTGGCCCATTTGACCCAAAATGGTTTAATTTCTTACCACCACCTAGATGAAAACATTATTTTTTCCACGTAGATTTTAAAAGGATAAGTTTTTATGTAATTGAAATTATTAATTTATTATGTGTGGATTTGATTAGTGGAATTTAGTGATGAGAATAAATAAAAATGATTTAAATATATGATTCAACGAGGGTGAATGGGAGTTAATACCTTAAATGTGGGATTTAAGGAGGGAATTGAAAGCATTGAATAATATTATTCAATTTACAGTTTTTATCCTCACAATAAGGCTATGTTTGGTTTGAAGGAAAAAGTAGGGAAAGGAAAGGAAAGGAAGGGAAACCTTTACAAATTTTGTATAGGTTTCTCTACATTTCCCTTCCTTTCCCTATTCTTTCCTTCAAACCAAACATAGCGTAAAGGGACCATATTTCAAAAAATGGGGTATTTTAGTCAAGAAATTTGCAGAAATTTTAGAATATATTCGTACTTTTTGTAATAGTATAGGTTTATGTATTGAACAATTCAATTCTTATGACTGTTGAGACTGATACATCAAGGGTGGCAAATAAAGGAAAAACAAAGACATTGAATTGGTCTTCCTTGGAATGAAGGATAGCTGGTTCATTTAACCAAGGTAATAGTAACAAGTTAAATTTGTAACTATATATACATTTCTTGATATTCATACGAGATATTGTTTCAGAACCCAGAATCTATAGTAAGAGAGGTAAGAGGTGGCTTATGCAAGCAAAAACTCTACTCACATAGCATCCAGTGGCACATTGGGAATATCCCCATACATGTATATTAAATTAATGGAGAGATGTTCCCAATGTGTAGCTGGATTCCCCTGCTTTCACAATGTTCGCAGAGTTTTTGGAAACATCTCCCCATTATTGTATAGTGAGATTCCCAATGTGCGGCTAGATTACCATGTATATTAAATTCATAGGAACATCTTCTCATTGGGAATTCTACTCACAAAGTGCTCTTCGCATAGCGCCACTTTACCAAATACCCCCTTAGAAATTTCTAGCTCAAAGGCAATGTTATACATGTATAGATAACCCAAATCATGGAATGGAATAATAAGAACCACATCTACAATCAGGCTTGGAAATTGAAATGAAGGATAGCTGGTTCAAAATCCGGAATATGTCTACAGTACTCTAAGGTCTCAAAATTCAGAGGATTAAGGTAGTGATTGTGTTGGTTCTCTCCTCTGGGACTTGTAACAGTTAGCCTTTGGATTTAATTTTGGAAAGTTTCCTCATCAAGTGTTATTTGCATTTCTATTGATTCTCTTAATCTCTCCTGTCATGTGATTATTAATTTGATCAATTTCATCATGCCAAGTGACCATTTTTATCGCAATTACGAGGAGATGTTTTCAATGCAAGGTAGGATGTGTGAGGTCCATGTGAGGAGTAAATCCTGATTCTTCATTTGATAAGATCTTATATACGTACCTCATGCATGTGGCACATTTACCCAATGTAATGTTTTTGAATCACCGTTGACCTGGACAGTTGGACTATTTGGACTGGGAACCGTTTAGACAACTGGTTTCGTTTTACCTCAAACCCGGTTCTCGGAAAAAAAAATCATTGAATTGATCAACAACTTGTTGATCTGGGCAGTCGAATCATCGACCCATTCGACAGCTTTTGGCTATTTCTTTATTTTAATTATTTGTTTTAATTTTTTTATCAGAACGGGCTGTCTGTTTGAACCAGATGGTTGAACTGTTGCCTTACAAACCGGTGGCAATTCTGGCAAGAATGATTACAATTCCGGATCGGTTTTTAAAACATTGCCCTAATTAATGTACAGGTGAAGCAGTCCTCGCTCCCACTTACTGGATTTTCTTTTTTATTGCTTCATGGGGCTAATACCTCTTTTGTATAGGTGGTCAACTCCATTATTGAAAATGAATTTAACGATTTTATTATTTTATCCTGAAAATAACATGCATGCTAATACATGCACATTGTGCGAACCTGGAATTGAAATCTGCTCCTCACATAAGGTGTTTTACACTGACCTCACAGGCACAGGAGATATTCTAAATATATAGTGGGATGTGCCTGTGAGGTCGGTGTGAGGCGCCCTATATGAGGAGCAGATCCTGTCTTGCGAACCTGATACATATATTGGCACTCAAGATATTTGGAAAATAGAGAATAAGAAAATTAACAGATATATTAACAAACTATCAAGATAAGGTTTGTCAGATATGAACAAATCAAGTAAGCTCAGATGTGATCCTAGTATTTACCAAGGCTTGTCATTTATGAGTGCACATGCATTGTAATAATTTTGTGCCCCGTTTGCCCCGTTTTAAAGCCATGCCATCATCATCATCATCATCGAGAATCTTGTGCTTTGCATAATAACATGGGTTACTTGTTCATTAAGGGCACACGCACAAGCCCACGCCTGATTTGAAGAATCATTTGTAGAGATGATTATGGACTGTGCTGGGCCGTGCATGGGCCAAGTTAATTTGTACAGGATTATAAGAGCAATTTGGGCTGTCTGGCCCATGTCCTAGGTCTTATAATATATGCCTGTGCACGGTTCTATGAGAGAACCAGGCTAGGTATTTGGATTTGTCCCAAAAAGCTGATGTGATTAAAGTTTTAAATCTAAATTTGTATTTAGAATTATAAAAAGTATCATACAAATTTGTGATACATACATTGTAATGCAAATGCATAGGTCGGACAAACTTGATCATTCCTGACCTTAGGGCCTTATTAAATTTTAACAAATAAATTGAAGCCTGCCCAAATTACACACCTATTGGTTATTGGCCATATTCTTTGTTAGCGATAACTCTCGTAGTTAAATAGTGGTCACAACACAAGTAGGAGTGTTCATGGTTTAGTCCACTCTAGTTTGGAAATAATCTCATATTAAACCAGATGATTATGGTCTGATAAACTTTCAGACCAAACCAAACCTTTTAGTATAACAATCAGGCCTAATTAGACCATTTTATTGTATTTAGCCCAATTAGAAAACCCTAATAATTTATATACCTGCATAAGTAAATTTGGTTTCTGCAAGTCGAAAAACTGGACTGAAATTTTAAAAGTATTTGGACTAGATCAGACCATTTTTAAAACCAAACCAAATCAGACCACCAATTTTAATTCGATTCGATCTGATTTGACAGTCTAGACCATCTAACGAACACAGATTTAGACTCATTTGTTGGTAAGAAAGAGAAATAACAAGTGTTAGACGATCATGGGGTGTGTTGCCTTTGCAATTGCAATGCTTCTCCTAAACATGACACCTTTGCAATTGCAATCCCTGTGTAAGGCTGAGTGCAGCAGCTTTTGGCTTTTGGGGTAAGTAGATTGCAGTCTACCTTAGAAATCTAAAATTATAGTCCCCTCCTGCTCTATTAATAAACTCCTTATAAACCGCATTTTGTCCGTGAATTTAATATCGATTTATAGTCGGGATTCATCCCACCTTACTAGGCCAAGATTTGTAGGAGTGGACTACACAATAAAAACCTTTTGGCTTTTTTAAGTGGATTTCACACATAGATAGCCTATAAATTACATTTAGTGAAAAATTCAGAGAACCCAAATCAATTGTCTGGTTATATGCTTCAATCTTCTTAAATAGCTTATCTAGAGTACTTCAAAGCAGTGGCTTTTGGGCTTGGCTTTGCAAGGTGGATAATGACCAATAGGAACACAGCTTATAAATTATGTTTGGTGAAAAATCAGAAAAGCTCATATATATATACCGTTGTTCAGCCAAAAAATTGGAGATGAAGCTTCTTTTAGCGATTTTTCTCCTAAGGTTCAGTTTGGAAGGAGTACAAATAAATATGTACAATATATACAAAATAATATAAAATATAAGGTTTTGCACTCTACATATTTGTATTTGTACACCTTCCAAATGGAGTCTAAGCAGCATTTTCATAGTGGTTCAGTCAGATTAAGAGCAACTCAATCAAATTAACGGGCCCTAATCCTATTAACCCAAAGCTACACTAGAGTAGAAAAATTAAAAAAAAAATGTTTTGTACAATAAAAGATTACCTCCGTAACTCCAATAGCATAACCTTCGGATGACTAAATAGGGATATAAATCACCAACTGATGCTGGTTTAGTTGGTAGGATCTCTGATTCATTACAGCAGAGACCTAAGATCAAATCCTGTTAGATGGGTGGGTGGGAGTTTAAGGCCTTAAAAGGATGGAGGTAGAAACCAGATTGACCCGAATTAGCATTTTGGGGCCAGTTTAATTTGCGGGAATAAAGGACTGGAATCAGAATTGGAATGGGCAATTCAGATTCCAACTATTTGGCTGCATGGAATTGGAATCCTATTCCCATTTCTGATGGAACGACATTCCCCTTTGAGGAAATGGTCATTCCCTCCCCCTCCCTAGGGAATGAAATCCCATTCTAACTGATTTCAATTCCCATTCTGATATTCCTATCTGAACCAAACAACTATGGGAATAGATCAATTCTATTTCTATTCCAGCTCCAAACCAAACAGACGTTATATTATTTCTGGATCAGGACTTCGGAGAAAAGCCCAACCCGAATCCACCCTGAGATTGCACCACTATCCTATATTATTTCTGGATCGGGTCTTCGGGTCAGGTCCATTTAAATTCGGAGAAAAGCCCAACCCAAATCAACCCTGTTATTGCACCACTGGTTCAGTTGTGTGTTCAGGTTTGAAATCCATGGAAGGGCAAACTCGCTATGTCATGAATTCATGATTGTGTCATCTTTCCCATCTGCCATTGCGGACAGCTATTCCTAACCATGGGCAAGACAAAGGCGGAAGACACCCGATGAACAGGGAAGATCGGAAAAGTAACACCGTATTACATGCCTTAACGCCTGCAGTTTTGTTCAGTTTGCCATAGACAATTTTACTTTGGAGAAGGCGGGAAACACGGCCTTTTAGGCTTTTTACCAGCGAAAAGAAAGAGGGGAAAAAAAGCAGAAGCTAAACAGGAGATTGATTAAAAGCAGCGGATTATCGAGTACTCTTTGTTCTTCTGATTTCCAAAATCCTAAATCTTGAAGCTGTTTGATTGTTTTGAGCCCTTGGATTAGAGCCTGGAGTTCCACATCATAGCTGCCGATGGCCCCCCAGCATGGTTCTCCTTCAGCAAAGACCGTACCTCTATCTGTGCATTGGATGATGAAAGCTCGTCCTGCAAGACCTGAGAGTGAGTCATATGATCCATCAGTGCAAAGTGTGGTGAGGGTGTTCCTTCTCACATCTGTGGGAAAAGGTGGTGCTAATATTTTCAAAACATTTGTCTTGAAAGCATTGATACTTCCACGCTCGAGATATGATATTCCTTGGATTTGTGTTCTTGTGATCTTAAATGAGATAATTTCTGGCTCACCATATGAGATATAATAAGATACAACCCTTCCCTATCAATTGTATAGCCTCCTGCGAGTTTTTCCCACCACCTTGTGATGCAAATATAAACTTCCTCTTCCTCTTTGATGTCATTCGGGTTCAACCCTACCTGTGCTTTATACCAAACTACTCTTGTAAAAGGGCATGTAAAGAGGAGATGCGAGGTTGTTTCCTTTTAACTTTTACAGAAAGGGTAGTCTGTTTCAGAGGGGTGAAGCCATTTTGTACATTTATTCCGGGTTAGGAGACCATTCCACACCACTTTCCAAATGAAAACTGAACACCTATAGGGAATATTCAGTTTCCATAGGTCCTTCCATGGGAAATGTGTTTGGGAGGACGATGGTTTTTGGTTTCCAAAAACATTGTATGTTGGTTTCCAAAAATATTTTGTTGCGTTTCCACAAAATATTATCTTGGCTAGACTCTGGGTCTGGTGTGATTTGGAGGATATGAGAGCATGTTTGTTCATCAAAAATTTGGGCCAGCATCTGGTGATTCCAGCTTCGATCTAGGTTCAGAAAAGATGAAACATGATGGTTTCCATGAGGCTCAATGATTGTATCTCTAGGATGCGGGATACCCCCTGTGATTGTTGGAACCCATGGATCCATAAAAGTTGCAATGTTCCTGCCCGAATTGACTTGTCATATTATGTTTGGCTTTAGTTCTTTGAGTAGCTTTTGTGTGGAACGCCACCATAAAGATGAAGTGTGGGTGGTTTTGGCCTGAAATGGGCTTTGAGTTGGAAAGTACCTCTGTTTGATGATTCGGCTCCATAGAGTGTTTGGAGAAGATATCATTCTCCAAACTTGTTTCCCAAAAACTGCCTTATTCATGTCTTAGCTTTTTCTGAAGCCCAAACCACCATTTTGTTTTGGTTGATTTGATATTCTCCATTGTATTGTGTGTTTGGACTTGCTATCACCCGTGTGCCATCAAAAATCTCTCATCAATTTGTTCAGTTTGGAGAGTGTTCATTTGGGGAGAATTGTTGTTTGCATGGAGTAAATTGGCATGGCTTGTAGAACTGATTGGATCGGAGTGGTGCGCCTTGCTTGGGATAGGAATCTGGAGTTCCAAGGTGTGATTTTTTATAGCACCCGATCCACTAGTGGTTGATATGTTGATATCCTATTGTCTTGAACTCCTAGTCTAGTACCCAGGTACTTTATGCCTTGTAGAGGCTTTCTGACCTTGAGAATATGGGAGATGAATTTTCTGTGGTGTCTTGGGACGTTGCTGCTAAACATGATGGAGGATTTCTCATAGCTTTCTTTTTGTCCTGAAAGCTGCTCAAAATGGATAAGATTTGGCATAAAACTTTAACTTATGACACATCCGCTTTGCAGAAAATGATGCAATCATCTGCAAAGAAAAAATGAGCAACAAACATGCCATTCCTGCAAATCTTAGCTCCTTCAATGAAACCTTCTCTTTCAGCACTTTAACTTATGACAAATCTTGGCTCCATACCCTTGATAAATAAATATGGGGTGAGAGGATCTCCCTGTCTAAGGCCCCGTCTTAGCTTAAAATGGCCATAACATTTGCCATTTAGTTTCACTGAGAATGTTGGGGTAAAGATACATTGATAAGTCATTTGAATCCATTTTGGTGGAAAACTCATTTTGTTGAGTGTCTCTTTGAGAAAAAGCTAGCCCATTCTATCAAAGGCTTTGGGCATGTCTAATTTTAGGGCGATAAACATTTCCTTTTTTCTACTTTCTCATTTGATGCAATATCTCCTTGGTTAGTATGATGTTGTTTGTTATTTGTCTGTTTTTTAGGAAGCCATATTGACCCACCTCTTCTAGCACTGGCTATAGTTTGAGCACTAACGACTTAAAGATAATCTTGTAGAGAACATTGCAAAGGCTGATAGGTCTGAAATGTGTGGTAGCTGTGGAGTCATGGACTTTTGGTATGAAAAAGTCCGAATACCAAATTTGTATTGTTTATTTCTTTGGGGAGATGTTCAGAGTGAAAAAATTGGAGCACCATTTGATGTATGCCATTTCCTATGACATCCCATAAGTGTTGAAAAAAAAAAAGCTGTGTAGCCATCTGGTCCTGGTGCTTTGTGGGGGTGCATCTGTTTCATTACCCATGTTACTTCTTCGAAGGTTGGGGGTTATAAAAGATTCTCTTTATATTGCTCCGTGAGGGTTGTGGTAGTGATCAAAGAAAAGAGATTGGTGTTTAAACTTTCATTGAGTGTCCCCACCTATTGCATGGAATTGATGAAGAGTTGAGCAACTTGCTCTTTATTGCATGTCCATTCTCTTGATGGTTTCCCAGAAGTGAGGCCTCTTTATACATTCTTTTTCCGAGCTTGGAGTCATGTTCAAGTATAAGTGACTAAGTCAGGGTAGCAATTGCCAATAAATACCTTTATATTGATTGATCATCTTAATTTAGCATGAATTTAAATCGTTTGAGAAAATTTCTGTGTTGAAATAATACAATACTACTTGTTCATTTATTGGTAGGTTTCATTCTTATTTCATGTGTTATCAGTTTGTATATATATTCAACAAGGTTGCTTTTTTCTTTGATGTATAATTGAATAATTAGAAACAGAACATTGTGTGTTCTCATTGGAAATAGTTGCTGATAGCCCGCTATAAACAAGACTTTAAGCAGCGTTTGTGAAAGCATAAGCCTTGAGTGCACCCAAGGTATGAATATTTATGTGGTTCGAGGAGTAAGCATTATATGAAATGCATCCTTTTTCATGCCTCCCTATTACTCAGTTTGGAAGGAGTACAAATGCAAATTTGTACAATGCAAATGCATATAAAATAATACAAAATATAAAATTTTGTACTCTACATATTTGTATTTGTACTCCTTCCAAGCTGGGCCTATGGAAGCATGCACTTCATGAAACTACCACACAGCTTTAAGAAAAGTGAAGTGCTTTTGAAAAGATGTAGAAAACATTTCTTTTTAAGTTAGCTCTCAAATCCAGCTAAGATTAAGCATCATAGCATGATAACCTTTATAGAAAGGCTCATTATAAATATCACACACCAAAGAAAAATGATCATTTATAGCCATTTATTAGAAAAAGGCATTATTTTGAAGCTTAGGCATTGCTTATGCATAGGGTTAAAACTTGCTCTTTAGTTAAGTGAGAACCATAGGAAGTTGTACGTTATTTTACACAATGAATCATAATCTCTTGCATCCATTATGAATTATGAAGAATTGAATCTCTGTTGTAGTATGAGATCATTCATGCAGTTTAAAAGAGTTGGAAATTGTAGATAAGTTATTACATCCAAAACCGCTTTCCCAACTTAACTATTGGTTTGTGTAGTCTCAATTATACTTTATAATTTAATCTTACAATATTGTTCTAGATGTGATTCAATCCAATAAAAACTATAAAATAATCTCAGATTATAGCAAGGAAAGAAAAGGAAGAAGAAGACAACAAGAAAGAAAAAGAAGAGGATGGAGAAGAAGGGAAAGGAGAAGAGAGTTTGATGGTCTCCTCTTCTACCTATCTTATATTTTTATTAATCTCAATAAAACTGAACAAATTACAAGTCTACCCTTAAGTAGGTGGCCAACTCATCAACATACTTAAAAAATATATAAAAAGATTAACAGGTAGGGGTGAGAAAAAAACCGAAAAACTGAACCAGTCGAAACCGAACCGAAAAATTGGTTAATCAAACCGACTGGTAGGGGTGAGCATTCAGTTTATTCGGTTAAAAACTGAACTAAATAAACCAAAATTTAAAAAATTGAATTAAAAAAAAATAAAAATTGAAACCAAAACTGAAATTTAGAAAAACCGAAATCATAACCAAAATTTTCGGTTCGGTTTTCGATTATTTCTATTAAAATTAAAATTTAATAATATACTTTATTATATATATTATAATATATATTATATATTATATATTATACATTATATATTATATGTTACATATTACATATTATATATTATATATTACATATAAGAATAAAAAGTTTGGTTAATTCGGGTTAACCGAAATAACTGAACCGATTTAACCGAGAAAACCAAAACCGAAATTTTCAGTTCAGTTATTCAGTTTTAACCAAATAATGCTCACCCCTACCAATTGGTATACATATATTTTTATATTATATATATGTATTTTATATATATTATATTTTTTATATATTATAAATTAATAAATATGCATTATATATAAATATATATTTATAATTTTTATTATATATTTTATAATATATATTGTAAAAACTAAAAAATCAAAAAACCAACGAACTGAATTGATGATTAACCAACTGGCTTTGGTTTGGTTTTAGTTATCGGTTTTCCAAAAACCGATAGTACCGGTTTGATTAAAAAAGGCCCCAAGGTTCGATTAACGGAACCGTAAGCACCCCTATTAACAAGCCCATAAAGAAAAGACCTATTATCAAACAAAACAACTAAGAAGCACTAATAATAAGACAATAATGGACTAGAGCCCATTCGCCTGGCCTAGTCTCTATACACTCCCCCTCAAGTTGAGTATAGATAATCAATTATGCCTAGATGCTTATATAGTGTATCAACTTTCTTTCTGGAATACCTTTTGTCAAAATATCAACCAATTGTCTTTAAAAGCAATAAATGGCAAACTGACTTCTCCTAAAGCAACTCTCTCTATCTCTATCTCTCTCCTTCTCTCTCTCTTTCTCTCTTTCTCATATAAAATGTCTATCAACCTCGGTGTGCTTAGTTCTATCATATTGGACAAGATTATGTACAGTGTTGATAGTTACTTGGTTATCGCAATATAGTATCATTGGCTTCTCACAGTCAATACCCAATTCTCTCAAAAGTGATATAAACCACAATAGTTCTGAAACTCCATGTGTCATTGCCTTGTACTTTATTTCAATTGAGGATCTAGCCACTATAGAGACTACTTATTCCTACATGACACAATGTTCCCTACTACTATAGCATAGCAACCTGAAGTGGATTTTTCATCATCAATACATACAACCCAATCAGCATCAGTGTATGCTTCCAACTTCATATGTCCATGCTTAGCAAACAAGATACCCTTCCTTGGAATTTCTTTCAGGTAATACAGAACCCTATAGCTACTAAATGTATATCTCTACAAAAATGCATGAACTAACTAATGACACTCACTGCATAGGAAATATCTAGTTGAGTCATGCAAAGATATAACAACTTCCCAAGCAGTCTCTGGAACAATACTCCACCATCAGTCAACAATTGACCATAAATAGCTAAGAGCTTATGATTTAAGTTTATAGGAATGGAAGTTGGTTTAGCACCCACTTTGCTAGCTTTTACAAGTAGGTTAAGGACATACTTATGTTGAGAAATGAAGAAGACCAAGCAACTTCAATTCCTAAGAAATATCTGAATTCACAAGTCTTTGATCTCAAACTCAATGTTAATAAATTTTGAAATTAACTACTTCTCGAGTATCATCACTAGTAACCACAATATTATCAACATAAATTTTGAAATTAACTACTTCTCGAGTCTCTCTTAACAAATAGGGTATGAACAGATTGAGTCTATGTATGATCAAAGGTAACAAGGGCAGCCCAAAATCTCTCAAAACAGACTCTAGGAGATTGTTTGAGGTCATAAAGAGACTTCCTCAATTTACACACTTTCCCTTGCATTTCTTTTCCATACACCCTTGGAGGTAAAGACATGTAGACGTCTCATGTAGGTTTTCATTCAATAAAACATTTTTAACATCAAATTAATGAAGTGACCAATCAAAGGTAGCGATCAAATATAGAGAAATATGAACTAAATATGACCAAACTTGGGGTTAGCAATTCAAATTTGAATCTATTGACTTGTGGATATTCAAATTTGGTCTAAGCCAGATCTTCCATTTTAGAATAGTTTCTTTTCTTTTTTTTTTACAATAGTCATTGTGGGAAAAGGTGGAAAACCAAACAAAAGGATCACAAAAAATAAAAATAAAATTGATGACCTATATATACATAAAATAAATCTTATGTAACATGCAAAATACCTTTAAAATAGTTTAACCCATGTATTACCAATTAATAATCATGGTCAAAATTTTTAGGCTCTATATAATTATTTTGTGTATGTGTGGCGTTCATGTAAAATATAATAGGATTTAGATCTTAGTTGGATTGAAGGACATAGGCATATTTGGTCTGGTTATCAAATGGATCCCACTTAATCCAAGTGCAATCCAATTAATTATATGTGGATGCCCAAGTCCTAAATAATTGAGTTGGAACTCAGATTTGGATTCAAACAATTGGGTACCATTGCACTGTGCTTGTTTTCTTCTTTTTAGGAAGAGAACTTCAATTTTTGTCTTCATTCTTACTTTTTTGGGGGGCTAGTAGAGTTTGATCATAATATGCTTGAGTAGGGGATTCAAAAGATCATACCATATGATGAAGGGTGATTTGGCACGACCTAGCAAGAAGGGGACATGTAGGCATGATCTGATCGAAGGATGACAATTCAGCCAAGCAAGCCCAGTTCGCAACTTCCGAAGTTCGAGTATTCAGCCACCTTGGCCCAAAACCCACCTAAGTGTAGTAGCACCTCAGCACCCAATCCAGTTCAGGACTAAAGAGTCGAAGTTCCAGCTCGGAGCTAATGAGTCGAAACACCATGTAACCGACTCCAAAGACCTCCCCAACAGATCCTGGATTTCTCAAGATCACGATAAGCCAACATATTCGACTTTCCCGAGATTATGATAAGAACTCATCCCGGTTCCGCCTGAATCAGAGATAGGCGATAAACTTTATCAACATACTGATCTCCTTAAAAAATGGAACTAAGCTTATCCCCACATCCCGGAGAACCCGAAGCCCTTTCGTGAGACCCACGACTACTCCAGTATATAAATACTCAAAACCTCAAGGCAAAGGTACGCGTGATTATTCTACTCACTAGCACTCAATCTTTCAAGCATTCAGCTCGCATTCATAGTAGAATTACTGACTTAAGCATCAGAGCGACCTCGCCAGGTTAGCTACCCCGGGTTCTTTGATGCACTATTTTGTAGATCGGTCCAACTCGCTGTCCAATCGAAGTTCGGATCGTCCTCCAGCTAGGAGTAGCCAGATTGTGCACTATCACCATATTAGGGCTATAATCAAATCCCATTCGGATCGAAGCCAATAAAATCTGAATTTAATCCAATTATTGAAATTTTATATATGAATCTGATCAAAATCCAATCAGATTTGAAGATTTTGATTTTGAATCCTAATGGATTCAGATCATATTTGGATTTAATCTGACTCCACTTTAATTTTTTAAAATACAAAAAAATTAAAAAGTTATAATGATTGAGATATGTCAAAATAATTCTAATGTGCCATTTTTTGAGATAACTAAAAAGTTATAATAATTGAGATCTATCTTGACTTGAAAGAAAAAAAAATTTTCTCATTTTTTGGTGGCTTAAAGTTTTCTATTTAATTTTCGTAATTAACTATAAAAATAATTCTAGTGTGTCACACTTGTCTTTGTTTAATGCGATAAACTTATAATGATTGAGATATGTTAAAATTCTAGAATTATTTTTGTAGTTAATTAAGGAAACAAAATAGAAAACATTTGTATTTATATCTATTAGTTTACCCATTTTACCCAAACAAATATATTAGTCACCACTTGATTGGAAAAGCAATTTTGTCTTTGAGTTATTTTAATTTAATTCCATTTTCATCATTAATAAAAATAATTCTTATTTATCACACTTATTTTTGTTTAATCTATATCTATACTATATATAAAAGTGTGGATGTAATGTGAACTTTTTGTGTACTAAAATTACCCTCTATTTCTTTATTTGAGAAAGAGTATAAAAGCCATTTTCTTATAGCTTTAATGCCAGCTTTAATGGCTACTAAAATTCCTATATTTGTGTATTTAATCTATATTTAATTATAAGGGTTGAAAATGTAACTTCAATTATTACTTTTGACCTCATTTAATCCCCTTTCATTAAGCTTTATACTTAACATATTAAATCTCATTTTCTCTTATTAAATCTTATATTTTTTAAATTATTTTTAACTAATAAATGCTACTAATTAAATTTATGTCAATATTTTTACAATATAAACCCATATATTTTAAAACTAACTCAAAAACAAAGCCATTTTTTATCCAAGTAGTGGCTAAGCAATTCAGCCATCTAAATCAAATTGATCAACCTACAAAGTCATAGTTAGGTAATAAAATTTTTAAAATAGAATAAACGTAGAAAATTACAGAAATGTAGAAAAAATAGACACATTTATGATATTTTTATTAATCAAATTAAAAAAAATAAGTGTAATAAACCAAAATTATTTTTATTGATAATGAAAATGAAATACAAAATTTAAAACTAACCAAAAATGAAATACAAAAGTTAATAATAAATAGTTCAACTTTTGAGTTAAATGTGTTAACCTTTAATGTCATAAATAATAAAAATTAATAAAATATAAAAATATATAAATGTGGCAAAAAAATGCATTCAAGCACATGTATAATATCATATATTTATCATATTAAATAATAAGTAAGTGTGATATGTTAGAATTATTTTTTCAAAAAATACAAACAATTATAGAAAAAATGAACACATCTATAATTTTATATTTACACTACTATTAACAATATGAATAAGATTGTGGAACTTTCTTTTGACTAAAATACTCATTTTTGAATTTAGTCCCTATTTAATTATAAGGTTTAAATTATAAATTAAACTACTAATTTTCACTTCATTCAATTTCCTTTATTTTAAATCTTACATTTGATAAATGAACAAAAGAAAAAAAATACATAAAAAAAAGATAAGACACTACAAAGAGAAGAGTCTAGCCAATTAGGTAGTCCTATCAATGAAACTTGAAACTTCACAACTCGAATCGATTATCACATATTTGGATGAGGTGTTTATGTAATCAGATTTGGATTTTGCAACATACATCCGATTAATAATAAAAACAAAAAAATATAAAATACATAAAAGTTATAGAAAATTTTGGATATATTATTAATATCATTATCATTATATAGAATTGCCATGTACAAAGCATGTGCACGCTTATTAGTATGATAAATACATAATATCAAAGATGTATCTAAATGTTTTTTTTTTACAAAATTTTGTGTCTCTATCATTTTAATTTTTTTTATTATTTAATTATTACATCATATATTGTTCCATTTGGCCTAAAAGGTTGAACCATTGACCCATCACTTGAATAGGAATACATTTTTTTTTCTAGTCAATTTTAAATTTTGTATTTCATTTCCATCATTAATAAGAATACCTTTTATTTATCATACTTATTTTTGTTTAATATAATAAGTATACAATATTAGAGGCATGCCCAATTTTTTTCACATTTTTTGTATTTTTACTTTTTTATTATTTAGCAATGACACCATGGATTGACCCATTTGGCTTAAATGATTTAACTACTTGCTCACCACCCAAACAGAAGAATGATTTTATTTTTGTGGTTTGTATGAAAGAAAAAATACCTTAAATAAATGATCCAATGAGAGAATATGAGAGCTTACACCTTAAGCATAGGACATTAGGACTTAATGTGAGGAAATTGAATGAAATAAAAAGTAATTTATAATTCAAATCATGATTTTTCCCTCACAATTACAGAGGGACTAAAATCAAAAGTAGAGGCCTTTTAGTCAAGAAAAAATCACAAAGCTCATTTATTTAATATACCTTAAATACAGAATTAATGAAAAGAGAATGAATGACCTTAAAAGCAGTGATTCAAATTATGTTTTTTTACCATCATAGTAAAGAGGTACCAAATTCAAAAGTAGGGGTATTTTAGTCTAGAAAAAATCTAAAATCTAGACATCATTCATACTTTTAATAGTAGTATAGATATAGATTTATTATTAGCAAAGTCAATTTGAAGTCTTCTTATTTTTTCTAGAAAAAACATGGACTAAAATTTCATAGAAACTAATTTCAGGCAATTTAAATTATACAAGACTTATGATATCAATATAAAAATTATTTCTAGTTTATGTTATTAATAGCGGTGCTTTAGTTTATTAATTGATAGTATAGCATTCCAATCCGTTTTGAGTTTGATGTCTAATTCTAAGGAAACAAATCAACTTGAACCTAAGGGTCCATTTGGTTTGCAATCAAGATTGGAATTGAAATTGGAATCACTAGAATGAGAATCCCATTCCCAAGGGGGAGCTTGGAATGGCTATTCCCCCTGTATAGGAGAATCTCATTCCGTCAAAAATGAAAATCAAAATCCCATTTCAAACAAACAAATGGTTGGAATCATAATGGCCCATTCCAATTTCAATGCTAGGCACCTATTCTAGGGAACTAAACAAACCCTAACTACTGGTCATGCTATAAGATCAAAACTTAGCTATCCTTCATTCAAGTGGTGTACGCCGGCCCTGTTTCAACAACCAATCTAGACCATCCGATATGACATATGATGCACAAAATGA
Organism: Nelumbo nucifera; assembly: GCF_055504915.1. Lineage (NCBI taxonomy): Eukaryota > Viridiplantae > Streptophyta > Magnoliopsida > Proteales > Nelumbonaceae > Nelumbo > Nelumbo nucifera. Next base: position 41,773,871 of record NC_142651.1, on the reverse strand, counting down.
ACCAATGTTTACACTTACATATAGGATACCTTTCTAGGCCTTATGGCAAGGATAAAGTGTAGTATCCATTCTTATGAGTTCATACATACATACATACATACATACATACATACATACATACATACATACATACATACATACATACATTGTATTATTGTTGCATCTAGATTTCATCATATCCATTTGGGGTGATCAATTCTTAGTCCACTAGTTATAAAAAGAATTGGAATCAGAATACTCTGGAATTGGAAATGGAATCGCCTATTCCCAATGACTGTTTGATTCAAATAAGAATAAGAATCAAATTCTAATTTTCGTTGTTTGCTTCATTTGAAGTTGGAATTAGAATCAATCAGGCATTTTCAATTTTGTATTAGTTTATTTATATTTTATTAGCTCTTTAATATGAATTATTACAAATTTATTATTCTATTAATAGTTTACTATTATTTAATAACTAATATCTTAGTATTTATTATTAACTTGTGAATATTTTATTAATATATTATTATTATTTTATTATTACTTTACTAATATTTATTATTTTCTTATTTAATAATTTATATTGATATTTTTATTATTAATATTTTATTATAATATTATATTTATTACTATTTTATTAATATTTTATTAACAAGGGAATCCCATTCTGCCAAGAATAGGAATTAGATTCCCATTTCAACCAAACAAACAATTGGAATTGGCCATTCCAATTCTGATTCCTCTTGGTTTCCCTCGATTCCACGTCTAATTCCCCTTAGGGTCTGTTTGGTTCACAATCAGAATTTGAATCAAATCGAAATCCATTAGAATCAAATCATTTTTTTTATTCAAACAAGAATCAGAATGGGAATTGTCATCAACTGGAATGGGATTTCATTCTCAAAGGAGGGGAGGGAGTGTTTATTCTCTCAAATGGGGGAATGTCATTCTACCAAGAATGGGAATGGGATTCCAATTCAACCTTGCATCATCGTCCCATCATGCCTCGCCCCACACGACAACGACTGATACTTGTCCAGTCGCGTGCAATGGGGCGTTCCTGTGTGCGGGGCTAACGGGATGGACATTAGCCCCGCCTAGACCTGTTCATGGGCCGGGTGGCCCGACGGGCCGGCCCGGCCCGGTTCGGCCCCCGGACGGGCTTGAGCATGTGTTTTAGCCCGAGCTCGACTATTTTACGGGCCGGGCTCGGGATTTGTTAAAAAAGTCCAGCCCGAGCCCCGCCTGGCCCGACTTTTCCTAAACTACCTAACCCTAACCCTAACCCTAAATACTTAAAATTTTTCTTTTCATTCTCCTTTCTCACTCTCACTCTCAAAACCAACTTTCATTTCTCCCTCTCAACTCTCAGAACCAGTGAACCCAACTACACCTGCGAACTTAGTCACCGACGACCGACTCCACCAGAACTAGTCATCTCTCTCTTTGGCGGTGATCTCTCTCTCTCTAGCTGGCACCGTTTTCATCTTCTTTCTTCTCATTCTCAGTTCTCTCTCTTCTTAGAACTAGGTCTTCTATCTTTTCGGTTCTCTCTCCAGCCGGCGCCACCAGAACCCAGGCACACCGTTTTCATTCTGCGAACTCAGGCACCGCCGGCTGGCACCACCAAATCTAGATCGTCTCTCTCTCTCTCGAGCAATGAGCTCTCTTTCTCTCTCTCTCTCTCTCTACTTGGCATTGTTGTCATCTTCTATTTCTCACTTTTTGGGTTTCTATTCTCACTCTTAAACTCCCAAGAATCGGCAAACTCAACAGGCACCATTCTCTTAGACGGCACCGGCGCTCAGACTCCCAAGTCGGGCTTCGGGCTTGGGCCCGGACTTCGGGCTTTTTTGAGGGCCGGGCTCGGGCTCGGGCCTAAAAAGTTTATGTTAATAAAGAGCAAAAGCCCGGCCCGAGCCCGGCTCAGCCCAGCCCATGAACAGGTCTAGCCTTGCCCATTAGCCCCAAAATGAACTCAAAAGGGCTTTAGTCTGCGACTCTGCGAGCTTTTCCCATATTCCCGATCACCAGGTAAGTTCTAACCCTCGTTTTTTGTCGGGGGCTTTGGTTTTTTCATTAAACCCTCCTTTGATGCTTTGTTTTTCTTTTCAAACCATAGACGTTTTTTACCCTCTTCCACCTCCCACTCCGGCACCGGCGATCACTCCGGCCACCGTTTTTTGTATCGGTATTTTTCAATGCTCTATGAAGGAAAAACTAAGGAGTCTACTAAATCCAACCTCAAACGCTCAATCATTTTTGTGAAAAAAAAATCTGTTTGATACATAAAGTCATAAAATCAACCATATATCAACATAAAGTCAACCATAAAATCAAGCTTAAGTCATTTTTGTGCTGAGTGGATCTACTTTAAGGAGTCTACTTTTTCCATCTTTTCTGGTAATATTTCTATGGTTCAACCATACATCGACTAATTAATTCCCAAATGCCCCTGCATGTACCAACCATAATGACCATGCGAAAACACAGAGAATGGTATTATCTAAATTCTATGCTCGGGGATGTGACGGAGAGATCGCCAGTGCCGAAGATGGGGGCGGAGATCCGAGCTCGGGCAGACAACACGGGGTCAGAGCCTCTGATTTGAGCTTCAGGGGCGGGAATATGGGAAAAACTCGCTGAGTCACAGATTAAAGCCCTTTTGAGTTCATTTTGGGGCTAACGGGCCGGGTTAATGTCCGTCCCATTAGCCCTGCACACGGGAACACCCCACTGCATGCGACTGGACAGGTGTCAGTTGCACATCGTGTGGGGCGGTGATGCAAATTCAATGACTCAATTTCTTTCTTCAACCTACGACACATGGTTGAATCAGGAATGGGATCTGCTCCTCACACTTGGGCGTCTCACGTGTACATCCACTGTGCATTAGTAATATTTCCCGTGAATAATAAGTATGAAAGATGTTCACTGCCTTTCTATCGTTGGAAGTGATGCTTCAAGGGGAGAGACTGGATCTGCTCCTTACACTTGGCGCCTCACACGCACACCCTATCATTCATTGGGAACATCTCCCGTTTTTATTAGTTATTATTCACGGGAGATGTTCCTAATGCACGGTGGATGTACATATGAGGCGCTCATTTGTGAGAGCAGATCCCGTCACTCAAGGGAAACGCTGACACATGATCACCACACTTTTTTTTGTGTGGAAGCTCCGGCCCAACGTGTGAACACGTGGCAACTCGGCGGAACCCATATGTCTTATTCACGACGACACCCCAATTCACACCCGCAACGAGAAGCAAAATTGATTCCATACTTCCAATTGATGGACCTCCTACATCAATGGAAGCTGGCGCGGGCGCACAGCTACACATGACCAGTAATGTAATCAATTTCCCCTTCCTTCTCCCATTCATCCTTCATACATATTCAAATAAAATTCTTCTCCCTCTCTGCAATCTGCATGCGTCTCTCTCCATCACTGAGAGAACTAATACTGAGCATCTCCCATGAACCATGATATGATATCAATTTCTCGTACTCGTATATAATGAAATGATTCATACACACCAAACACAACCGCTTACTCTCCTCCTCCCTCGCATTTTCTACAGACCCAACCGTTTCGAATTCGGGATTACTCTCTTTTCAGAAGCCTCAACCGACAGAACAAAGAAGTTTTCCCCTTCCCTTCCCTGCTTCTCTTCCGGGGGTAATCTCTGTTTCTAGTCTACCATTTCCAATTCCAGTACTTATTTTGTTTTCATTTTTGAAGAGTATTACACGAAAAGAATCGAATTGTTGGGATTGGGAAACATTTTTCTGGTTATTTCTGTTTTCATGCACTGAGTTTTTGGGTGTAAAGAATGAGAGAAACTCAAAACTCAAAACTCAAGACTCAAAAGGGATGGTAGATACCCTCCCTTCATGGATGATTGCAGCCGCATCAAGAATTGCTTTCGACGGGGAAGTTTCTTCAATGCCTGAGGCCATGTTAACAGGGAGGAGGAAAGTTTCCCCCTCCCAACCTAACCACTCTAACACCTTTTCTGATGTTCATTTGGGTTTCGGAGAACGTGCCTTCTCTGCAGCTGGTGCAGCCTTTCTGTCTGTAATCCTTGTTAATCCCCTTGACGTCGCCAAGGTATCTACTATTCTCCTTATTCTTCCATTATTTTATTTAGTTACTGCACTGATGTCGCCATATTAATATATTAATTACCCAATAGTTCGATAGTTTTTATTTATTTTCATGTGATCCTAGAAGATGCACATTCTTATTTTCTTCCTCTGTTTTTTAGAGATTGTTGTTTCTATCGTAACATATCTTTCGCTTGTTTTTTCAATCGTTTTCCTACTGTTACTATGAAGTTCTTCTTCTTCCAATTGTTTGAACAAGCTAAGCTGTTTTTTTCCCTTTATTGCTTTCTCTTTTATTCAAATGAAATGGGTAGACGCGAGAAGTTATCATTTCATCATCATCATCATTACTCTTTTATTTTTTACGATATGTGTATTGCTGAGTTCTGATTGAATTTATCTTTGCCTTTTTCCTGGGATGTGTAGATAATAGATAGAACAAATTTATGTTTGCTTCTTTTCTTTGGTATAATGCATAGAACAGAATTATCATTAATTTGATTATGCTTATTCCTATGGATTTTTCTTTGGTATATATTTATGTACATTGTATGTACTTGTATTGTTTTTATGTCTTCATTTCTGGAGTTCCTCTAATTAGGGGATTTCATCCTTTTGTTAGTTGCTTTGACTGCGTAGTGCATAACTTAAAATGTAGGATCTGCTAAGACTAAAGGGTATAATATATATTCCTGATTCTTCCTTTACCCTCTAGACAAGGTTGCAAGCTCAGGCTGCTACAGATCCTTATTCACATTCAGGACATCATGTCAACGGTTGTATGGCGTCTCTTGGACCAGAAAGGGTATGTGGTGTTTAATCTTCTGTTGCTAACCAAACTTTAAATGGACATAAAACTTGTGCAAGGGCTTTTGTGCATGTGATGTTTTATAGTTTCTGAAAGGTACACTGAAGTTTGAATTCACGTAGCTCTTTCATTTATTGGTTGTAGAAGTTGGTGTTCTTGATATCTTGTCTTGAAATAAGAATTCTCATCAATCTTACTGTTGTTCTTTTGTAAGAGAAATTGCTAGAACCTTTTATTGGGGAGCTGAAACAAGAAATTTTGTTAATGCTGGTAAAAGAACCATTTTATTAAAATATTACTGACAGATTTAGTGCACTTTTTTCTCACTGTTTGCTGACCTTGTATCTCTACTTAACTAAGCCTTGTCCAACCATATTTGCCCTGCTACACTGCCATTGCACTCTATTTGGGTATCTTAACCCTAAATATAGAATTAAGTTGATGCATCCTGTTCTGACCTTGCTTTGGTGATGCAGTCACAATGGGCAACGAATGAGGTGTCCTTAACCATTACCTTATATACACAAGGGCCACTACCAATGTTGGTCCCATATATCTGGGGTCTTGGGAGGGGTGGACTGGATACCGCTAGCCTCCAGCACATTTTTGCATGTCAAATGCAAATCCGCATTCTCATGCTTGTCAGCTGGAGATTTTACCATAGAATCAAGCAATGGCATCTTGGCTAATATGCACACAGGGATCTTTTGACATCCTTAGGGCTCAATACCTTGAAGGTTTACATATGTATGGGCCCATCCCCCTGTGTGTGTGTGTGTGTGTATGTGTGTCTCTTTCTCATGTCTATTGTTAGTTTCCTTTTCCTTGTAAACCAATCATTGAAGTCTTATTGCAAGTTCTGCAACTTAAACTACAAAAGTACCTCAGGGTTCAAGGATGTACAGCCACCTCACCTTGTTTTCCATGCCAGTCTTTTTTTGTTGGATCCAACTTGCTTCTTTTCTGTAGCTTGCTTCTTTGTTAATTCCTGGGCAATGCTCATCATACAATTTCCTCCTTTTTGTGCCATACAGATTATCTTATACCACACATATCTAACATTGTGTCATTTAAAGTGGGTCTGACAACTATAAGTTCAGACAGGCCCCACACACAATGTTGTTGATGTGTGGTGTAAGATGATTTGTAAGTCATAGAAGTAAAACTATTTGTATTCATAGTGTTTTGTTAACTAGTCTATCCCCCACCCCCACCCCCACCCCCTTTCTGAATCTTGAATCTTGGATGGTAATGATAAAAAGGATTCATGTTAAAAGCATGGAGTGATTATAGAAAGATGATGTGGAAGGGCATTAAATGAAAAGCTAGAAAATAGAAATCCATCCTAAATTACAAGTGATACAGTTATGCAAAAAGCATTCTTTGGCAACAAAGTATCTCTGTATATATATATATATATATATATATATATATATATATATATATATATATAAAGCATTCATTTGATTGAGCATGACAGATAATCTCCACTCTTTTACAGCCATGACTCCATTCACTGGCATTTGTGGAGTCTTATCTTGCTCTACCAAGATTGTTAGGCTCCTATTTAGATGGTCCTCTAAGTCAGAAAGAAGAGCTTTCACCTTTACCTTGGTGAAGGTTTTTATTTTTTATTTTGTACATTGAGGTAGGCATTGGAGTCTCTACTTTTGAATTTTGTACATGTGTACTGTTTTCATAATATTTATAAAATCATTTCTGATCTGTTAATGATAGAAAGAATCTTTGCCTTGGTGAAAAATCTACTTTGTCCCTGTATCCTTTTCTATTTTGTTGGTGGTTCTTATATTTTTGAGAGTTTCTCAGATGGAACTTTTTATTATTTTCTGTTAATTGCATTGATTGTGCCAATTAATTTTGCTTGGAACATGTTGATTCAGATGTATTCAGATTTGAAATGTTCTCCATCATGTACCCGTGCTGGATATTTTGGTGCTGAAATGGCTTGCACTCCTGAGTGTTCTCGGTACAAAGGAACAATGGATGTCTTTTACAAGATTATTCGACAGGTTTCTGTACTTAAGCCTTAAATTATGAGTGCATTAAAGACTATATAAGGAGAACTGTGCTAATTGTAAACTATATTACCCAGATACAGCAAGGACACAACTGGACAAGGTGTTGGATGCAGAATTTGCATTAAAAATGGAAGCATCCAACATGATATGATACCTTGTACGGGTATCTGTGGTATCATAGGTTTAAAGATTTCATTGTGTATATAGGTTCTTCTTAGGCCCTTTTTTTTTCAGTGATGAGTAATTAAGGTCCGACAGTATTTTTTGATTAACATAGTTACTAAACCTGGACTAGTCCTTACTTACTGACAGGAAGAATTGTGAGCTGGACCCCCTGCCTACTTGGTTGATATGGGAGAGCTCTCTAATATGGTTCTACTTGAATAAATAAAGCTTTATAAACAGCATACATCATAAAAGATAAAACTTATTATGTCTAGTATCTACGTAATAGGCAATGTTTAAAAATGTGGAGACATAAGGCAAGGTGCCAGGGCTTTTAGATGTGCGAAGCATAAACTCCATTCGCCTCACCTAATTGCCAAGCAGTTTTCTATAGCGTGTTATAAAAAAACTTTTATATTAATTTTTTGAGGTTATAATTATAAAATAGACATTTTTAAACTAAAATATTCATTTTGTGTGTTTATACACCAACTTCTTTTTATTATTTTCTTATTTGTTAGGGTTTAATCAACACTAACATTGCTAAATGCCATATTGAACCCTCAAAGACTTCAAAACCTGAACCAATAAGTAAGGAAGAACATAAAATGTTGTCCAGTCAACACATTTTCTTCTTTTTCTTTACTAATTTTGTGTGTTTATATACTATTTTCTTCTTCTTCTTCTTCTTCTTCTAATAGGGGTTCAGCATATATATATATATATATATAATTTTCTTTTCTTTATTCTTTTTCTTCTCATGAATATGTTGGAATATGTTGATTTTCTATACTTTAACATGAAATGTATACTTTTCTTATGAAAATTATGGATATTTATTAAGGAAATATGACTATGGAACCTAGGGAACTACCCTAGGATACATGTTTTTACTTGTCGCCTAGCCTCGCCTTGGTGCCTTGAAAACTATGGATTACATAAACAAGGACTAAGAATATTAAGAGCTTGAGAGAAAGTTGGCACATTCTTAAAGTCTAGTTAACAACTATCAAAAAGCTCTAAATGTTAAATAATACCTCAAAACAGTTTTAAACATGTTGAAGGATGATACAAGCACGAATAAATACGTATATATGTGTAAGTGCATACATGTATACACAATTTAATTCAAGGTGTAAGGAATGTAGCTTACACTTTTGGGTATGAGTGTCAAGGTTGAGATTTGATGTAAGCCTCAAGGCATAAGCCTCATATGCCATTTAAAACATTGTTAAGAACAGTACATTGAGATTATACTAGTTGTAAGAGCATGCGTTTGCATGTCTTCCTGCACATATGTCAGGAAAGGGTGAGAATGCAAGTAGTCTAGATGGCACCGATTGGGTCAATCTTCTAGAAAGGATCCCAGAAAGAAAATTATGAATAAGGGTGCAAGTCGGGTTGGCCCGAGCTAATAGTTTACACTTTACACTGTTTTGGGTTGGGTCCAATGAAATTTTGACAAAATCCCAACCCTAACCTGCAAAAGTTGCACCCCTGATTATGAAGGGAAAAGGTCTTCAGGAAAAAAAAACTATAAAATAGGGATTCCTTGAAGAGGAGAGACTCCCTTTTTTGCCTTCTCTCTCTCTCTCTCTCTCTGATCTGAGATCTGAAATCCCCTTTTCCCTGCTACCTTTGACAGCTACTCTTCCAAGGTTCAATTTCTGTCGTACTTCGAGCCAAGACCCCTCTGAATGCCTGACCCACACCCATTTACACTAGTATATGTACAAATTCTATTCTTACAGTAGGAAGGACTAAGCTATTCCCTTAAAGTTATCACTAATATCCAGATTTTCTTGCTAAGTGAATTTCTGCATTTACTACACTTTTTTATTGGTTGTTTGATGTTTGACACGGGTTTGTTTGCTCAGGAAGGAGTTGGGAGACTGTGGAGAGGTACGAATGCAAACTTAGCACTGGCAATCCCAACTGTAAGTTCTCTTTTTGTTTTAAGTTCATCTTCTATTAATTTCTATTTTTTTATAGTCAACAGTAAAATGAGATATTTGTAAAAAATTCTTTACAAAACATTCCTTGGTTGTGGTCTGTGTGGAGTTCTGTAACCCCTATTCTTGTTAGAGTTTGCTAAACTATTATCTGAAGCACTAGGGAACCACCTTAACAAGCAGTTCATGCTATTGGCTAGTTGCCTAGGTGATGGAATTTTTTTTTTTTAAGTAGAAAACATATATCCTAGGGTAGTTCCCTAGGTTCCATAAACATATTTCCTTTATAATTATCTATAATTTTCATAAGAAAAGTATAAACTTCATATTAAAGTATAGAAAAAACAACATATTCATGAGAAGAAAAAGAAGAAAAGAAAAGGTTGAAGAAGAACAAAATGTGTTGATTAGACAAAATTTTAAGTTCTTCCTTATTGGTTCAGATATTGAAGTCTTTGAGGTTCAATACAGCATTTAGCAATGTTTGTGTTGATTAAGCCCTAACAAATAAGAAAATAATAAAAAGAAATTAGTATATAAACACACAAAATGAATGTTTTAGTTTAATAATATCTAGTTTCTAATTATAATCTCAAAAAATTAAGAATACAAAAAGTATTTTATAACACAATGTACAATATTGCTTGGTGATTAGGTGAGGCAAGCCTCCAAGGGTGCCTTGTCACCTAGGTGCCTACCTAGGCGTCACCTTGACAACTATGGGCTAGTGCACTTGCTTCTCTAACTAGAAACTTGAATATTCAAGGAATCTCTTTCTGTGAACTTACCCAATGAAAACTACTTGATAGTCACCTTGTACAAGCATTTCTGTCCAACCAAACATAAGTGTAAATCTTAAACCTTGAATGAGAGCTAATATTCTTGCTTTTAAGGAATTACTACAAGTCTACAACCCAGAGGCCCTGAGAAACAAGAGCACTAGCCTGGCTGGGGTGGATATAAAATTCTTTTTCACTGGGATTTTTATAGTGGTGAATGATTTTTTTTTTGAATTGTCAACCAGGTGGGGATTTACTTGCCATCCTATGACATTCTCCGCAACTGGATCGAAGCATTCACAACCAAGAATTCTCCTAGTTTGACACCATATGCCCCCTTAGTTGCAGGATCAGTGGCACGATCTTTAGCTTGCATTACCTGCTATCCAATTGAATTAGCAAAAACACGCATGCAGGTATGAACTCTGTGGATTGGTATTTTCATTTACTTAAGATTTCTTATGTATATAGAAATGAATTTTTGTGTTAACCAAGTAGAAATCATTAATGGGGTATTTTACAGTTTGTAACTGGGTTTTTCTTGATTCTGTTAAATGTATACATGCATATATACACATCTGTTATCTACCTATCTTTCTAATCTATATCTATCCATCATCAAAACTGCATTTTCATGCTTGTCAGCCTGCATTCTAATGATGGAACATACATGAAGCCAGAGATACAAGGTTTTACTATTGTTGTTTATTGTTATACTGTTTCTCCATTTTTGCTGTATTTGTTGTTTTTATTAACACTGGAAAACAAACTGGATCTTCCCATCTTGAAATACTGCTTTTCTTTTTGTTTTCCTTGACTAAAGTGCTTTTAGCTTTCAAACATGAAATTTTCATTTGTATATTGTGCAATACCTTTCTGAAAATCAGTTTAATGATGTCTGTGTTATTATTTTACTGTCTCCTTTGTCAGGCATTCAAAGAAACTCAAACTGGTGTCAAGCCCCCAGGAGTTCGGAAGACCCTACTTGGAGTGCTTTCCCCTGTTAGGAACACAAATAAGAACCTTAAAAACTGTAAGTTATACTTCTGGTTCTGGTTTGATATTCATTTTAGGCATGATTTACTATTATTCAACTTGTTATGTAGATTAGATTTTGATTGATAAAGAATAGCATGGACAAGAACCTCCTGGTCTTACATAGTTAAAACCTTAGATAATATAAATAATTATTAAACCAAGTTTTTAGGTATCAGAGCTGATAGTGATTACCATTTGCTGCATTGTATAAAACTTCATTGGATACTGCACATAAAGAAAAAAAAGCTATTACTCTGTGCTGGTCCTGGTTATCTGGGATCTTTGGAGTTGTGGACTTGTATGAACCTAATCTCTGCCATTTTAGCATGAAATGGCTGCATACATGCTTGAACCCACTTTTTGAAACTTGTCAGACTGAGATTAGGAGCCCTCAATCTCCAAGGGGTGAAAGGGTCAATGTGCTCCACTTTTCTGATGACACGTTGTGTTTCATTGACGCTTCTTTCGCTCAATTAGAAACACTAGTGGGAAATCTTTTCTTGGTTTGAAGTGGTAACAGGGCTAAAACTGAACCTGGGAAAATCTTCTCTGATTCCGGTGGGAAGAATTGAGGACATAGTTGTGTGGGCAGAAGCTCTGGGTTGTAAGTGGACAGGCTCCCAACTACCTATCTTGGTCTTCCATTGGGTGCAAAGTGCTCTTCTACAGCAATTTGGGAGGAAATACTTGAGAGGAAACTCATTTCCTGGAAGGCAAAGTACCTATCAAAAGGGGGAAGGGTAACCTTGATTAAAAGCACTCTTGCAAATCTGCCAATGTATTTTCTATCTCTCTTTCCCATCCCTAGCTCAATAGCAAAGAGAATAGAAAAATTACGAAGAGACTTTTATGGAAAGATGAAAAAAAGATTCACATGATAGCATGGGATCTGATTTGCACTCCACGGAATTCAGGTGGTTTGGGACTGAGAAGAATAAAAACCTTCAACACAGCCTTATTGGGAAAGTGGATTTGGAGATTTGGAGTGGAAGAAAATGGCTGGTGGAGGATGGATGACTGCTATCAACTTGCCTTCATATGGATGCTTGCTATGGAAAGCTATAATGAAAGCACTTCCTGATGTCCTAAAAGGAGTGGGTTTCAAGTTAGGTATGGGGGAAGAATCCACTTCTGGAAGGACAAATGGCTTGGCTTGATGATGTATATTTGGAAGAGAAATTTCCTCAGTTATTCTCAATGGCTGAGGATAAAGAAGCAATGGTTGCTGACTCTTTTGAGTTAGTCCAAGGTGAAGTGGTGTGGAAGCTCAAATTCTGAAGAGATATCCAAGACTGGGAAGTGGATGAAGTTGTGAACTTGCTGAGTAACCTAAATACATTTTCCTTTCAGCCCCAGTTAGAAGACCAATAGATCTGGAATTGGACTGCTGATGGAAAGTTCTCGGCTAGATCTTTTACTGATGGTCTGACTATTAGAAGGGCAACTGACTTCCCATGTAAACAGATCTGGAGTCCTCAATCTCCATCCAAAATCAACTTCTTGATGCGGGCCTCAGCACTAGGGAAATGCCTAACAAGAAGCAATCTGGCAAGAAGAGGTATCAGCTTAGATGACCTTAGCTGTGAAATTTGTGGTCTTGATGAGTGAACATCTCTGTATTCATTGCAAGTTCGCTTGGACCATCCGGTCTCATTTCCTTCATGCTGTTGGTGTTTGTTGGGTAATGCCGGGTACAGTAAAGGATCTGTTTCAAAGCTGGTACCTTCTGGGCTTATCAAAAAAGGGCAAATGCATTTGGAGAGCCATTCCGGAAGCAGTAATCAGCACTATATGGTCTGAGAGAAATGACAGAGTATTTAGAGAAGAGAAGAAAGAGCCTGAGCTGTTAATCCAGTCTATTGTGGCCAGACTTGCTTCTTGGCTTTCTATCATCCCTGATTTTTGTAATCAGAACTTGTTTTTGATGCTTAGTTCAGTTAGTCTGTGGGATCTATGATCATATCCTTTGGGGGTGAACTGGCCTGTGGTTTTCCCCCATCCTTATATGATTATCTTCATGAATAAAATTTATCTTACCTCGTTTCAAAAAAAAAAAAAAACCCCATAGGACTAAGCACTGACCCACCTCAAATGATGTTAGTACTTGGTAATGCATCAATTGCACACAAAAAAACACTTGTTAGAGGGTTGCATATAGTCAACCAGGATCAGTTCTTGTGCAGTGTGACAGTAGTTGTTTCAGCAGTTTGACCCAGTAGAGAATGAAGGAGACAGAAGAAGAAGAAACAGTCGAACTTAGTAGGCTTAAACCCTACTAGTTGACCATAAGTATGAATTATGTTCTAATTAGTGTACAAAGACTTAACTACCCTCACTTAAGTATGGGACAAGATGACTACAGAAGTAATATTAGGACTGCCACATCAGCATATAACTTAAACATGAAAAAAAGTCTAATCTACCTTTATTCGACCAACACTAACACTCCCCCTCAAGTTGGAGAATATATGTCATATAATCCCAGCTTGTTACATATATAGTTCACTCTCCCTGAGCTCAAACCTTTTGTAAACAAATCCGCCCACTGATCACCTGAGCCCACATATCCGGTGCTATCTCTCCATTAAGGACTTTCTCCTTCACAAAATGGCAATCAATCTCTATGTGCTTTGTTCTCTCATGAAAAATAAGATTAGATGAGATGTGAATTGCAGCTTGATTATCACAATACAATCTCATGGTCTGTCCATTGAGAATCCAATATCTTGCAGGAGATTTTTCAGCCATACTAATTCACATGTAGTGTGTGTCATGGCTCTGTATTCAGATTCAGCACTACTCCTTGCCACAATGGTTTGCTTCTTACTCTTCCATGTCACCAGATTTCCTCCAAGAAATGTGCAGTAACTTGTAGTAGATCTTCCATCCGACACTGAGCTTGCCCAATCTGCATCTGTATACCCAATTACCTCAAGTCTTCCTCCTGGTTTGTATAACAACCCACGGCCTGGAGCTCCCTTCAGGTACCTTACAATTCTAAGAACTGCATCCCAGTGAGGTATCCAGGGGTTCTTCATAAATTGGCTCACCACACTAACAGCAAAGGAGATGTCCGGTCTTGTGATGGTTAATATCAATGAGAAAAAGATTGTGATCTAACATGATGATCACATAAATGAGGGAACTCAAAAAAAGAAAAAAAAAAGAGAGGACATTCTACCAATTGGCATCCATGCTTTATGGATCACATTCTAGTTGTACTTGTGGATAAATTTCATAATCATTGCAGTTACAGACATACATACTGCTAACAAACTTTTCTTAGGATGGGTGCCATTAATCTTCAGCAGGTGCTTTGAAACAAATCTTTCCTGTCTAGCTGCAGCTAGCTCCATCTCAAGGGATAATAATTTATGCTATTCCTATGGATGCTCATGCAAGAAAACAATATTTGCACATTAAATGCATGCATGCATGTGTGGGACTTTCAATGAATTTTTCTTTACTACAAAAAATGGGTATACATGCACTCATATCAATACATAAAGGGGTATGCTTAGTTATTTGCCCCTAGGCAGTGGCCATTGGGCCTCCACCTAGCTGATGGTTTAACTATACTGAGTACAGGATCCTGTCCTTTAAGTTAGATAGTCAATTACTGAACATTACATTTAACTTGATAGCCTAATTTCCCTATGGTCAGGATTGGTGGATGCATCCACAAGTTGTTAGAACTCCTTCATTTCAGAAAAGAAAAAGAACTTTCACTTTTGAATGAAAAAAAAAAATATTTTGTTGGTTTAACATATAAAGGTTATGTAGTGTATCACTTGTAAATTGGGACCCATAGGAGAATCTGATGTATACTATAACCCACTTAATGAGACCTGTATGACCATAACATTAAGTAGGTTGCACAAGGAATTGGTGAGTATCATGGGAAAGTTCAATCCATTTCTAATCAAATAATGTGTTTTAGTTGATTTGTTTTCTTGCAGTACAAAACTACCGCATCTTGTGGACAGGTGTAGGAACACAACTTGCTCGGGATGTTCCCTACTCTGCAATTTGCTGGTCAACCCTTGAGCCAGTAAGATTTTATCCTTCTCTGTTCTACTGATGGATTTGTTTTCTCTTCTCTAAATTGTCCAATTAGCTACCCAATTTGATGCCATTACTCTTTTTCCCCTTTTATTTTGTTGTCTTTCTTTTAGATAAGGAGAAAAATCCTTGTTATGGTTGGTGAGGAAGCTAATGCAGCAAGCATCCTTGGGGCAAATTTCTCTGCTGGTTTCATTGCTGGTAGTCTTGCTGCTGCTGCTACGTGTCCCTTGGATGTTGTGAAAACTCGAAGACAAATTGAGGTTCTTTCTCAATACAAAACAACTATTTAGTATTCTGATAAGCCACAACTTTGGTTCCTGACACAGTTGAACTTGTGAACTTTCAACACTAACATGATTAAATGCAGTTCTTGTGAGGTGCAGGATTGAATTGACAATAACACCCCCCCCCCCCCAAAAAAAAAAAAAAAAAGAAAAGAAAAACTTTGCCTCTCTCCATCTCTGCTTGTCAGTTAAAATGTGAAACTGCAAGTCATGATGAGTTAGGTGTCTCTGTGTCCAGTCTTCTACTACACATGTATGAATGAAATACAAAAAGGAAATTGAGTGTATATATCTTCCAGGTATATACTGATAGCAATAGCTTCTACCGGTGCATATTCACACTTAGTGCCATTTGGTAGGTCCATTGCATGTTGATAGACTGTTGTATGAGACTGCCTGACCTGCATGAGATTAGGAAAAACTATGGGAAACTGGAAAACATGGTAAACTCTCATAAAGGCCATTATCCAGTGCTAATCCCAACCACCCAGAATCTTTGGAGTGGTGAACTAGATACAGACCCAACCTTCAGCGTTTTTAGCATGAAGTGGCTGCTCTCAAACTCAAAGCTGTATTCTCATGTTGTCAGCCCAAGAGCTTACCATCACACCAAGCAGTTCCCTTGGGAATGAAACAAAAGACAGATGAAACCCATAGCACTTTTTCTGCATTTATCTGTGTATGGATATTGTGGTGGAATTTGAACTGAAATTCCTTCTGCTCCAATTGCCTAGTGAAATCCAGAAGTTTCACTCAGGATGATCATGTACCCCCAAACCCATAGGTAATCTATGGCTAGTATGATGAAGGCATGACCCAATCCCCAGATCTCACCTAGTTGACACCTTACTGTCAACTAGGTGAATCCATTCACACACTCTTAATGTGTTAATAACATATGTTTACTTCTATATTGATAGATTAACTATTTACCTTTGTTTTCCATTTAGCGACTTGAGTTTTGTTGGTTTCCAGAAAGATCCAAGGAAAGCAATGGGAATGACGACTAGGCAAACGTTAATGGAGGTCTGGAGGTATGATTTGCTTTAGTACATACATGATATATGCTATGTAATACATGAAAATGTATGCCTAATTGGATCAAGTAAAGAAGTTCCCTAGATGGCCCCACATCCATTGTTTGGAGGAATCCTATGGTTTGATCCGATCCATCCATCAGATAGAGAACCCTCTTAACTTTTCCATTGTTCACTCACCCAGTGCGCATCAGCTTTATACCCTCTAATTGGAGTTTCCCTCAGCTGAAATTTTCTATCCAAGAGGTCAATTAGAGGAACATGTAGGGCTCTTTTAGGCGCCAGATCAATGGTCCATGTGTAAGATTCCTGGATCATTTAAGGAAGCTCCTTAGGTGACCCTACCTATTTTTTGTCACTGGAGTAATCCTGTCAACAAAAACAATCCATCAGATGGGAGATTATTGGGATATGCCATATTGTTAACTATCCAAGCCCATGGGGCCTTATAATGTAAAGTTTTCAATAAAATGCTGAAATAGAAGCGCTTAGTATGATTATGTCCTAAAAGAACCTTATGTATTAATGAAGTTACCGTTTCCAATAAAAGAAGTAGTTGGACTCTTTTGACCCTGAATCCAGGTTCTCATATAGGGTCTGAGATCATCAAAATGGAGATCACTAATCATCCCAGGAACCTTCCACGTGACAACTTCTTTTAGGGCTCAGAAGGAGAAATAGGATTCTCTTTCCATCCTTGAATGATAAATTTTACGACAGAAAACCTTGCCAGATGGTCAAAATTAACCCTTTTTATAGGCTTTTCTAGAACTGAAAAAGGAACTTCATTTGTTATGTGATGTGAGCATGCCACTAATTACTATACCATTTTGACACAAAAATAAATTTTGATGTGAGCATGCCACTAATTACTCTCCATCAAAATGGAGAGTGATTGTTGTCAGGATCATCTGATTCTACAATACTCTCTTTAGACCTCAGAGACAAGAACATCTTCTGATCCTTTATATGTACCATACCATGATGAATAAATAGTTAAATATGTAGTTTGGCCTCTCAGCTCTGAATGAACCTTGGAATAATGAAAAAGTGAATCTAAGTTAAGTTTAACTGTCGAACAGGGATGGAGGAATAAAGGGGCTCTTCATGGGTGTTGGCCCACGTGTTGGTCGTGCCGGTCCATCAGTTGGGATTGTCGTTTCTTTTTATGAGGTGGTGAAGTATGTTCTATACCAAAGAAGTGAAACATCATGACAAAATGGTAGCTCTTGATAATATCTAAGATTACAGTCCTTAACAACCTCCTCTCTCTTCTCTTCCGGTGAAGTGAAGCACTGAGCAAAGGACAACCTAGAGGCAAAACTAATATCTGAATAATGTGGTTGAACCATCCTCATTGACTGAGGCACGGTGCTGACGGATCTTTTTTTCTTTGTTCTTGGTCAAATCCAATCCAATTTTGGCACTTGTAATTATGAAAAGATTACTTATTAATACATTTGAAATTTTATTAAGCCGGGCATTCAGCAAGCATTATTTTTGCTAGCAGTCTGGTGCAGTGAGTCTCACAAGCGAGGCATACTTCAAGGAGTCCGGATTAGCTGCACTTGACAGTTGTGTTTGGGGTTCTGTAAGCATACGTTTCATCCTTATAAACACATATCATGCCACATCATCACTTTATAAGTCTATGTTTTTAAAACTTTATATATGCCATATAATGTCTGGGTCATGGGTCATTGGTTCGTTTGCCCGGGTTGAACAGGTTAGATCATGCCACATCATCACTCTATCAATAATTAGTGTATAATTATATTCTACATCTAATATATGCATTGTTTTATATTTAATTTATATTTTTAATTCGGTTTATAATTTTTTATTTGTAAAAAATGCTAAAAATTGCAATTTGAGGGTTTTTTTTTTTTTGCGAAGATAATGAAGTAAGACACATTTAGCCTATTGGGATGCATAAATTTTGAAAAGTTATAAAAAAAAAAAAGATAACCTGATACCTGACCATGGAAGTTTGCATACACTTTATTCTGTTAGTGTGCTACTCACGAGTCACAACTAAGTCACCATGTTGAATGAGTCAATTCCATTCGCCCAGATCACATTTCGAATGGTTCAACCAGTTGGGTTAATAATGGATCAAAAAGCACTGTTATAAATTTTATTCTTGGGTTCTGACTATGATTCGGGAAAAAACTTGTAACAACCAATTGGTATCACAACACAAAAGGGGGTAATCAATCAGGTGGTATTTATCAAAATTTAAGATGGGGGGAGTTGATTGGTGAAAGCTTTTCTATATTTTTTTCTTATTGTTTACACATTTTTTGGTAATAGTTTATTCAAGTACCTAAAGCCTTAGTCTTTGCGGATTTTTTAAATTTTTTAAAACTTTACTTCTTCGAAAAGGGTGGACACTGCACCTGGGGTGCTAGAAGGCTACTGTACCTTTCAATACGCTGAGTGCTTTGAAACACTACCCGTCTGTGGCAGTACATTTGCCCTACCATCTGCTTGGTGTTTTTGGTTTTTCTCAATTTGATTGATTTAATCATTTATAGGTGAGACTGGTACACACAATTCTTTCATGATATTTCAATTTCCAACTCTTTCAAAGAATGGGTTGGCTTTGAATACGTACTTGCCTTGCCTGCCCTGAGCACGGTCAATAACCTTATGGCCCTGACACCAATTTTAAGCCCATTATGTCCATTATTGAACACTGACTGAGCCAAGCCTTCCACTAGTCTCACTAGGTCACTACCAGTATCCTGGATCTGCTGTTTGCCACATTGTATGTAGAATCCTACCATGTGTACAGAACACTGGCGTGATTGGTTAAGCATGGTGAAATGGTAGATCCCAACATTTTTTCTTTTTTTTTTTGTAATCGTAGACCTCAACATTGGGAGATTAAGCAAGGCCACACTTCAACACAGACCAGGATATTATTAGTTTATTACTCTGGGAAGACGGATGAAAGTTCCACTAAAAGGGCAGTCCAGTCCATGATGCTCCCACCAATGTGGGGTTTGGGGAGGGACAGATGTGCTCAGCTTTACCCCTGCAACAAATTTGGTAGCTTCTTTGGATCTTGGAGTTGCTACACACAAGACTTGCATGAGATGTTCCTGTAGTGTCTTGTGGTTAGGGTGTGATAGAGTCTTGTGGTTAGAAGATCTGAGCTCACTTCTTTGCTGTTACTGTGCTATAAATATTTTTTTTTTGGTATTGTACTGTGCTATAAGTCTATAACTGAAACCTCTTTTCTGGTTTTCTTTTTTATTCATAAAAAGTCAAAATAAAAAAAAAAAATACGTTGCTTTGTTTTAGATACTTTCAAACGAGTCCGGATCTGCAATACAGCGATTCTTGTACGATGTGTTGTGCAATCAATTAGATCCACTCATATGTCCAAAACTCGTGTCTCATCCCTTCTGTCAAGGGGCTAGTGGTCATCTGTCAGTTAACTATTTTTAATTGAAAAATTTTGAAAATAACCATTTTTTGAAATGAGAAAACAGTTGGTTTAGTTAATCTCATTAGTGTTTTTTATTAATTTAAAATTCAAATATTATTTCTTTATTTTGTGAAATACCGTTGAACCATCAATAGCGAAATTTATACTGCTGGAAGATTGGGGTACTTTTCTATTCCATAATAAAGACACTTGGCCTATTAAAGATAAAGCTTGCAAAACTTTGTTTGATAATACGAAGGATCGAAGTATCAATATTAGGTATCTTATCAGCTAGCTTGAATACGGATACAGATATAAATGCACTTTAATAATGTATAGTCATGAACGAAAGATATTACACACAACTCGTGGGATACAATTGTGGCATATCTCATATTCATGGCGATAGATACAGATACAATACATTTCATATCGAGAGTATCGTATCAATAACATTTCTCTCCAAATATTTTCTTTTCACCTAACATCACATGGTAAATGATGAAAAAACATTCTTCTTTTTTAAGGCAAAAGGAACCATTCAAAAGTCAAAACACAAGGATGCATCAATAACCCTTTGTACAGTAGCATACAAAAGAACGTTTACTAGTGGCTACTCTAGCCATAGCATGAGCCTTTTTTACAACATTTCTACATATGATCAAGAAGGGCTTGTTCACTCCACGTAATGTTTCCCATGGTTCCTTTAATCTTACAAAGAGCAGCTAAAGCATTAGAAAAAAGAACATCATGACAAAATTGACGGAGAGCAGCTTCTGTAAGCCCCTAACGATTGCCTGAAGTTCAGCTTCTATGGATAGGGTCTATTCAGAACTGAATAGAATCGACCTCAAACCAGCCTTGGACCAAATTCTTAGAACCGATTCCAATCCAGGTCGGTTCTAGGGTCTAGGGGTTTACCCTACTCAAACCAATCATGGTTGGCCTTGGTGGAATTTACCTTGAAACCAAACTAGCCTTGAAATAAACCCCAAAATATTTTTAGGGATGTGAAGATTTAAACCCAAGCACAGCACTCATGGTTAGACCTTGGAATTGACCCAGAACCACAATGGAGACATGAAGCTACTGTCTAACCGCCTGGTCAATCATGGAGACATGATTGTCAACCAGTCCCGGGTCTACCATGGAGACATGAAGCTACTGGATCAAGTTTAAGTCCTCTAAAGCATGGTTTTAAAAACCAGACCTGGGTGAAATGATCTAACCACCTGGTCTGATGCGAGTTTGGATCACCTACCAACAAAATGTGTTCCAACACCCTCCCAACGTGATCTGACACCACACATCTAATACATGACAGGTCTCACTTTTATGGTGGGTCACAGTATCATTGCAACATGCGTGGTGTCAGATCATGTTGGGAGGGTATTGGAACATGCTTTGTTGGCAGGTCATCCCATCACGTCTGATGCCGGGTCAGATGGTTTTGGGATCTAAAACCGGACCCAGATCCATGTCTGGTTCCCGGGTTGTTAACTGGTCTGACTGTCCAATTCGGTCCAGTTTTCAAAACCATGCTCTAAAGAGAACCTTATTTATGATGTCCCATATACCTCATAGGGTAGCTAAAATTTCTGCAAGGTATTCTTTTTTACTGTGTTTGTCACCATCGAAGTCAACATACCAATTTTCTATGAAATTGAAGTGGTTTTCAATTGTTAACCTCTTTGGATTTATACCCCAGTTGAGCTTGAAGCCAAACAGCTTTGGAGAAGCTGCAATAAAAAAGAGATGCAGTTGGGTTCCTCCACATTGTTACAGAAAGTGCATAAAGTGTCATTTCTTCTTCAAAAAGCTCCAGTTTGCTTGCTTGGTTTTAATCGCACTTAGATTATACTTTCAAGCAAAAATCTGGCATCTGAAAGGAGCTAGTAAAGACCATATCCTCGTCCAATTTGTTGACCTGCTAGAGCTTGTTCCATGTCTTGCAATGAATGTTCTATAGGCTGATTGAACAGAGAAGGAACCATTTTTGGACCATTCTACAATCTACATTATAGTATCCTCTTGAGTTGAAGAGTTTCTGGACACGTTGAGGATGTTATCCACGCTGGGAGCTTCAGAAAAAAAAAAATTATTTAATAGATGTCTATTCTAGATACCCTGATCAGT